>NC_139956.1:48199566-48289566 GCF_963454915.1 Gymnoscopelus microlampas
AACTTCAAACTCCATTTTAACCATGTTAGATTCATCAAAAACACCCGTCCTTGGTTCTGGTGACTCACCCTGCCCTCCTAATGCGTGAGGGGGCCATGTTTTTACGAGTTTTTTTTTCATTTATTTTATTATTTTTTTTTATTGTATTTGATTTTTTTCATTTTCCAAACAAAATATTAAAAATAAGTGAAAAAAGTTATTGAAAAAAAAACACGGCCCCCTCGCGTATTAGGGGGGCGGTATGAGTCACCAGAACCAAGGACGGGTGTTTTTGATGAATCTAACATATTAAGAATGGAGTTTGAATTTACAATGGGTTTGTATAGGAAGGGGGCGTGTCTGATAAAATGAATATCTAATATCTAAATATTGAATCAAGCAACTTTAAAACTGTCTGCGGGGCTCACAAAAGCCTGAGTAGACGATAAAATCACCAAAAGTTTTTTTGAAAGTGAAATATCCCTTTAAGTAAACATTCTGAGTACTTTTTCCACCACTGCACATTACCAGCTGTATAGACAGCATCTGGAGTTTTCATAGGACATGGACATAACAGAATAACCGAAATAAACCCCAAACAATAAATCAACAAAAATAATAGGCAAATGAATATACAAATGATCTGGCCGTCAAGCCACTGTTTGTAGACCCAGGTAACAGAGGAATGGAAGACAACATCGCAATGCCCGTGGCCGCAGGGCCCACATACTGTAGTAGAGACACACTTCTCTGCGTGGTCAAGTTACACACACACACACACACACAGTGGTGTAAAGTAAAATTTTGAGGTATTTATACTTGGAGTATTTAAAATGTTCAGTACTTTTACTTCCACTCCACTACATCTCAGAGGCAAATATCGTACTTTTACTCCACTACAATTATTTGACAGCTTTAGTTACTTTGCAAATTCAGATTATTATCACAAAACATACATTAATCACTTCAGCCCTTTGGACCATTTGCCGATCTACAAGCTTGTAGATCGGCTATTTTCAAAATAAAATTATACATTTTGAACTGGGACGTTCTACATAATGGGTACTTTTACTTTGGTACTTTAAGTATATTTTGTTACCAATACTTTTGTACTTTTACCTCCCTACTCCATTGAAAGATTTAGATCCTGGTTTATAGTCGGACACCTACTGGTTGACAAGTAGTACTGCCTTTAGCTCATAACCACAACATTCCCTGGCCAAGCAGTGATTCCATTTTGAATGAGTGATAAACATTTGCACCGTCATTGAGGAGATCTGGGTTCAAATCCTGGGTAGGACATGTGGTTTATGCATTGCAGCTTTAAACTAAGGTCCTTCCTCAATGTGGTCATTAAAGATTCCATGGAACTTATCATAAAGAGGAGGGGGTTCCCTGATGTCCTGGTAAAAGTTAGCAACATCAACATTATTATTATTATTATTATTATTATTATTATTATTATTATGGTGCAACCTCACCACTAGTCAGTAAGAACTTTGTAAAGCAGTGTTCTCATACTGTGTATTTATTGGATTGCCAATCATGATTATAAAGACCATATGGAAAAGAGAGGCATTTGTCTAGTCAATCAAGCTTAAAATGGTGATATAATAACTTCACTTCTTTCTAATATTGCTTGTGTTTGTTTTTAGTTCAAGTCATTTGACGTGTTTGTCGTGTTGAGTTTGTCGTGTTTGTCGTGTTGAGCACAACACAAACCACAACAGCACACCTTATGTGCTGCTGTGGTTTTGATGATATGTATAAACATCCTGTCATGACTTCCTGTTTTCTTACATCTGGTTTTTGTTCCACTTCAAGCTAAAACCTCTTCTAAAAAGATAAAGTTTTTACATAATTGTTATCTATTTTACATAATTGTCATTGTCATAGTATATGATAGATTGAGGGATAGATATCAATTATAATTATTCCTTGTACGTGAAATGACTAAAATCTATATTCATACATATACATCTAAATGTGTGCACATTATGTTCACAATAGCTTAGGCCTATAATGAATAATAATGATGAATATCTCCACCATTACAGACGTAGAAGACATTAGAAATAGAGGGGTCAATGACAACTTTAAAGAGTTCTATATATTTTGACACGTGCATGCACACGTGTAAGTAAATGTTCTGTATAGCTTCCTTCCTTGTTTCCATTCTCACACCTAACAATGAAAACTGCTGATATTTAACACATTATTACGAAAGTCAACACATCTCAATATGGTTACTTTTGTATTTACAGACATCAATATAATTAATCTAGTATTTGGAGAAGCCAATTGTTTTACCCCTTTTTCTCCGAAATGTAGTTTGTGTGTGTGTGTGTGTGTGTGTGTGTGTGTGTGTGTGTGTGTGTGTGTGTGTGTGTGTGTGTGTGTGTGTGTGTGTGTGTGTGTGTCACTGTGTGACAGGCAATACTGTGCTGAACTATCACCATCAACACTTCTGATTGGTTGGCTACACAGCTACCTCCATGATGACGTCATTGATGTCTCTTGTCTTCCTCGCATTGGCTGCAGCAGAGAGAGAGAGAGAGAGAGAGAGAGAGAGAGAGAGAGAGAGAGAGAGAGAGGGGATGAATTCATAGTAATAAGAAAGTTGTTATGACAATAACAAACTAATGAATTAATTAAATAATTAATAATAATAATAATAAAACGCTATTTTGTCTGTTTTGGTAGCCGAACCTTTTCTACTAATAAACATTTCAAAATGAACATGAACAGATAATTAACTAAACCAATTCTAAATGTAGGCTACACAATTGCAACTTATTCTTACTAAGAGTAGAAGCATGATGACGAGTAGTAGACCAGTGGTCATGTATCCTTCAACTTCAATTTATCTTCTATTTATTGTGTGAAAAAAGCTAACATGTGTGTGGCACAAATTATCATTTATATTTATTTAGCTTCTGAATCAGAGTCACTGTATTCACCAAGTATGTTTGCTCATAGGATTATAAACACAAGATTTTAAAGATTATAACAGGTAGAGATCGTATGGTAATGGTCGGAGGGACATGGCCCCTGTACATTTACCTCTAATCCTATCGGTATGCAAGGACCATTATGATGGAAACAGGCTAAGGTGTGTGTTTGTATAACATGTTTGTTTCACCTCTAGCTCTGGCTCTCACTATGGAGATGTAGAGGAAGGTTGAAGCCACGTAAGGAATGAGCACCAGTAGCTTAATGATCAGAGACATGAGGGAGGGTGCTGCAGCCTCAGAGGTTGAAGGGGTGGTGGAAGAAGAATCTATAAAGAGAACAATGGCTGTCAGTATCCAAACACTGGTTCATCGGGCGGCAGTGGCTCAGGGATAGAGTGGCCGGTAGAGCGGCCGGATGGGAACCGCAAGCTTTCCAGTTCGATCCTGGGCTCCCCCAGAGTTAGTGTCAAAGTGTCCTTGAGCAAGACTTGGTGCCTTGCATGGTTTCCTCTACCATCGGTGTATGAATGTGTGTGAGAAATGAGAATGGGTGAATGTAATGCACAATCTATGCAAGCGCTTTGGATAAAAGCGCCATATCAATGCACCATTTACCCTTCATGTTAATTAATAATAATAATTGGTCAAATATTTTTTTTAATAAAGGCTGAAGACTCACCTCTCACATGTATCCAGCTCTTTGGTGACTCTCCAAGGTCAGAGATGTGACACTTGTAGAATCCTTCATCAGACTTGGAGACATGGTGGATGGTCATCTGTCCTGTAGACCCAGTCCTGATGAGGGATCCATCTTTATAGAAATCAGCTGGGAGGTCAGAGGTCGGTTTACCAGTTGTCTTGGACAAGCAGCGGAGTGTAGCATTATCTCCTTCCATCACAGGAAGCACAGGACTCTCCAGGATCACATCTCCATCTAGAACCAACAGCAGGTTGAGTTATGAACATCTAGAATCATGTCTGTCTACCCACTACAATATATCAATTATATTTATGTAATTATATTGATTGTACCAGAGATGGCAATGTTGATGGACTGGCTGCATTCTGCTGACTTGGACTGACACCAATAAAGTCCACTGTCCCAACGATACAGGATCTCTATGACACAGGATGATCCTACACAGAATCACAATGAAAAGAAAGAGGGAATTCAGTTCAAACCCATCCATCCATCCATCCATCCGTCCATCCGTCCATCCATCCATCCATCCATCCATCCATCCATCCATCCATCTATCTATCTACATACCGTTGCTGGTTCCCCATTCATTGCTGCATATTCCAGTCACCTTCCCACTTGTCTCTCTTTTCACAGACCACCCCACCATAGAGTTGTCTTCTTCCTCACAGCTCAGTGAGACGGACTCACGTTGAAAGAACTGAGATCTTTCAGGATTGACCCTCAGAGACACTGGACGAAGGGAGCAAAGAAAGAAAGAAAGAAAGAAAGAAAGAAAGAAAGAAAGAAAGAAAGAAAGAAAAAGAAAGACAGAGAAAGAAAGAAATTATCTGAGCTGCTTTTTTATGTTTTCTTTTTTATGTGGAGATCACAACAGTGGAAGAAGTACTCATATTTTGGACATAAGTAAAATTATTAATGCAAAACAATTATAATCCTGCATCTTACCTAAGTCAAAGTATAAAAGTATTACAATAAACTAGAAAAGTGTGCTCCTCGGAGCACAGGTCTCCGCCAGGCCGGGTTTCCTACCCAGGGCCCGCAAACACATCTTGATCACATAACCTCAGAGATAATGTGCACTGGTTTGTGTGAGCGTTGGACAACATCTGTAGGAGTAGTAGAAAAAAAGAGTATGCATGCACAGTTTCATGCCGATCGGTCGAACTACAATTGTCCGGAACCATAAATCAGATCTGACAATCCATCAGACATGGACGCTCCACGTCACATTGCACGTTGACGAGGATGTGATGATTTACAATTCTGTGCCTATGGTGTGCAACACGAATGTCGCTGAGTCAGCTGAAGTCGATTTCGCACCGCTCACCATGGCTACTCGCTACCTAAAGGCTTTCTCGGGGATGCTTTAGGGGGCTCAATTCCACACGGCACGAGTGCCTTGTGGCACTTTAACATTCCAGTTTGGGTGGGACTATGAGGACCGTTGACGTGACGGGGGCTCCCATGGGCAGACCTCCCCAAAGCAGTGGGTGTAGGTTTGTTAGCGGTTGTTCTTACTTCTTTTCTAGCAACTACATTGTATTTAGAAGTCCCTAGACGTATTGGGAGGAAGAGATCTGAACTGGATGGTCGGAACACTTCTCTAAACAATCAGACGGCTTCTCTCACACTACCCATAATGCATTGCATTGAAGTTGTCTCACCATCTGGGCCACCAGCTGGTCCAGAGCAGTCAAAAACTGTGGAGAGAGAGAGAGAGAGAGAGAGAGAGAGAGAGAGAGAGAGAGAGAGAGAGAGAGACAGAGAGAGAGAGACACAGAGAGACACAGAGAGAGAGAGAGACACACAGAGAGAGAGAGAGCGAGAGGGGGGGGGGGGGTTAAAGTATAGCACCACATTTTTTTGATAATGGTCAAATAATCTCACAAAGACTCCAGACTCACTTTTCATATCCATCCGGCTCTCTGGTGACTTTCCAAGGTCAGAGATGTGACACTTGTAGGATCCTTCATCAGACTTGGAGACATTGTGGATGGTCATCTGTCCTGTAGACCCAGTCCTGATGAGGGATCCATCTTTATAGAAATCAGCTGGGAGGTCAGAGGATGGTTTAGCAGTTGTCTTGTCTTTGGGCAGGCAGCGGAGTGTGACATCACTTCCCTCTGTCACAGGAAGTACAGGACTCTCCAAGATCACATCTCCATCTAGAACCAACAGCAGGTTAATAATAATAATAATAATAATACTGATCATAGGCCATTGTATCAGTAACAGACTGAACCACCTGTCATTGGTGCTAACAAAATGAATTATAAAAAGTGTAGGAGGTGGCGGAGGTAGGTATAAAGCTGGTGGCTATCATGGCTATCCACTCCCTCGCCTGCAGGAGGAAATATTGAGGCAGCTGAGTACCTGTCACATACACAGATTCACCTCCCACAACAGAGAACCGATGGTCTCAGTCAGTCCTTTGTGCCAGAAGCCTTTTTATCTGGCTGGCTATTTCTCTTATCTGCAGTTTATCGGTTTTGTGTTATTATTATGACTGCTGTAATTGCCAAGGCGACTGAATTTAACTATAATAAAAATAAGCAATTATGTATATTGATTGTACCAGAGATTGTAATGTTGATGGACCGGCTGGGTTCTCCTGACTCAGATTCACACCAATAAAGTCCACTGTCCCAATGATACAGAGTTTCCAGGGTGCAGGACACTCCTACATAGAATCACAATGAAAAGAAAGAGACATTTCAGTTAAAAGCCATCAATCTATCTATCTATCTATCTATCTATCTATCTATCTATCTATCTATCTATCTATCTATCTATCTATCTGTCTATCTGTCTATCTGTCTATCTATCTATCTATCTACACACCCGCCCTATATAGATAGATAGATAGATAGATGGATGGATGGATGGATGGATGGATGGATGGATGGATGGATGGATGGATGGATGGATGGATAGATGGATAGATAGATAAGTAGATAACCACAGTGAACACATTGTAATGGCAGTCTGCATTAGCAGGTCACTAAAGTGATGCCAGTGAAAGTCACAGTAGTCTAAAAGCAAAAAGCTTCAGAGTCATAAGTGTGAGCATGAGTAATTAATGCAGTACATACCTTCAGTGGTTTTGGTTCCCCATTCATTGTTGCAGGTTCCATTCACACTGTCACTGGTATGTCTTTTCACAGACCACCCCTTAATATGCTTCCCTTCTTCCTCACAGCTCAGTGAGATGGTCTCACGTGGAAAGAACTGTGATCTGTCAGGATGGACTCTGAGAGACACTGGAAGAAGACAGAGCAAGAGAGCGAGAGAGAGAGAGAGAGAGAGAGAGAGAGAGAGAGAGAGAGAGAGAGAGAGAGAGAGAGAGAGAGAGAGAGAGAGACTTCAAACAACATTAACAGAACAACATCAGTCTGCCAACTGACTGACTAACGTTATGTAGTTTGTGGAAATATGTTGAGGATGTATACAGAGTTGCTAGTGTGCTAGCAACTACATTGTTTTTATAAGCCCAGGGCCAGACCAAGGCCATGGCCATCATTGCCCCTCAGTTTGGCCTTGTGCCCCTCAAAAAAATGTCATGCCCTGAGGCCAAAGTGGCCTTATAATGCCCCAACTGACTGTACCACTTTCTCCTCTGTCTCTTTCTTATCAATATGTAGACACCAGTGTCTCTCTCTTGTCAATATGCAGACACCAGTGTCTCTTTCTTGTCATGTAGATACCAGTGTCTCTTTCTTGTCATGTAGACACCAGTGTCTCTTTCTTGTCACGTAGATACCAGTGTCTCTTTCTTGTCATGTAGACACCAGTGTCTTTTGTTGAGATTCTGAATTCTCAACTCCCCTGAGTCCCCATCTTTAAAACAATCCAGTAACTTTGATTGGTCAGATGTATGGATCAGATTGTAAATACTATAATTAATTTAGTTCACTGCAGGTAGTCTACATACCGTATTACATTTAAAATCCTTAACATGTATGTATGTATGTATGTATGTATGTATGTATGTATGTATGTATGTATGTATGTATGTATGCATTCATTTGTTTATTTTGTGTATATTACATTGGTTATTATATTAATTAATCTAGAACACAAGCATCCTTGTTTTAACTGATGGCCTGCATGCCCTGACATTTGGTCACCAATGTGTCAAGTGGCCTTGCGCCTAAAATGACAAAATTCCAGGCCTGCCCCAGACGTATTGGTAGGGGAAGATTTGAATGAACATTTAATGTGTATTATTAACAGGATGGTTGGAAAACATCTCTAAACAATTGTTTGTCTCACACTACCCATAATGCAATGCATTCAAGTTGTAGTTGTCTCACCCTTTGAATGAGCAGGTCCACAGCAGGCGAGGAGATAGACCACTGTGAGAGAGAGAGAGAGAGAGAGAGAGAGAGAGAGAGAGAGAGAGAGAGAGAGAGAGAGAGAGAGAGAGAGAAGCCAGCATTTTACCTCGTCATTCGTCAATAATGTCTCTGAATGTTTCAAAGTTGCCTTTTTTTTGGCCCAAAATCTTAGAAAATATTGTGTCTAATCAGCTGATCTCTTTTTTGCATTTTAACAGTATTTTTGAGGATTTCCAAGTCTGCTTTCCGTGCTTTTCAAAGTACTGTAGAGTGACCATATTCTGAATTCCCAAAAAGAGTACAACCCATGCACGCGCGCGCCACTGGCGGAACAAGTCAATACCGGACTGGGACCCCCCCCCCAAAAAATAGAAGATTGCTCCGTTGGAAATCACGCTGGGGACAGCGCTTCAGGCTACGATATACACTGGTGCGATATAATAGCCCATCAAAGTTTGACGTTACATTGCTTTAAAACAAACAAACACATCCCCGCAACTGCAGGTCTAACAAGCCTCGGCTACTGCTTTTTCTCTCACACAAACTGTATTCTACCTGTTAATGTGGCTGCCTGGCCCATGAAGATAACGTTAGTTGAATGGATTAATCACTGTAACGTCAGGCTCATAGGTTACAACAAGTGGAGGATGAGAGCAAAAAAATATATCTGCACCTCATTTGAATCAGACATCACTTGTTTTTTTCTGTCTTCACGTTTTCATCAAAAAGAAATATAGCCAGTGAGCGATTCCGTTTAGGATTAGATTGATATCCTACATCTTTGACAACACTGACCGTGCAGCCAGAGGTACCCATTCACACACTGTTGACAAATGATTGATGATGACGATTGAACGCAAAATACATTTGGAGTCAATGGAGGTAAATTGGAAAATGTGCATAGGCCCTCCACCTAATGTTGATAGTTTAGGGGGTAAATGATGATAATGCTTTAAATGGGCCCGCTGCCTGCTGCTCCACATGCTGAGAGGATGGGCTCACAAAGTGCGACCAAGTAAAGGTCTGTGTGATCGTGATCTGACGGCTGGACCCTTGAGTCCCGGGCCGGGGAGCGGCTGTACCTCCAAACCCCCCTGACGCTCCGCTCCTGACACTCCGCCCCTGGTGCGTGCAGCGTGCGTGCATGCGTCCCCCAACTTTTTTGGGGGGTTAGGGTTACCTTAATTGGGTACAACAAATTTACTCCATGAAGTGTACAGTAGATGTCCGAGGTTTTTTCAATGGATGACAGGCAGTGCGATGTACGTGCTGTCCAGTGTGTGTGTGTGTGTGTGTGTGTGTGTGTGTGTGTGTGTGTGTGTGTGTGTCTCGTTGCTGTCAGCTGCACACGTCAACAGTGTTGCCAAGTCTCGTGAGAGAAATAAGGAAACATACCTCCAAAAACAAGCCAGAAAAACAAGCCAAATCTTGTCCAGAAGTTGCGATAAATAAGCAAACATGACAACACTACACAGATACAGTACACGCTACCCAAGCTCTTAAAACCCCGGACATTTGAAGGATTTTATAAAACCCCCCGGACAACAACCGCACAACATCAATTTCCACTATTATGCAGGTAATTCTCAATTGTACATTCCGCTCAAACATGACGATTCAGGCAATATGTCCCGGACCCTCGCATCATGTCTCTCAGACATTAAGTGCTAGATGTCCCAGAACTTCCTCCAGCTAAAGGAGGCAAAATCTGAGATCCTTCTATTTGGCCCCCCAAATTACACCCTCTCTATCCAGTCAAAGCTTCGCAGCTTGTCAAACAATGTATAGGGTACAGCTCATAATCTAGATGTGTGGCTCGACTCTGACCTGTCATTTGTTGGGTAATGTGACAAAAGTAGTACAGTCTTGCTTTTTCAAATATTGCAAAAATTAAGTAATTCCTTTCATTTCCAGACATTGAAAAGCTAATTCCTGCGATCATTTCCTCACACCTAGATTACTGCAACTCCTTGTATTCTGGGCTCAGTAAAAAGGCTAACTCCTGTGTCCTGTCTCCAACTTGTGCATAATTTGGCAGCTAGATTATTGACCAAATCTATATTACACCTGTCCTGGCCTCCCTTCACTGGCTGCCAGTGAGTTTCAGAATTCATTTTAAGATTTTACTGACGACTTAAAGCCTTGCAAGGCCCAGCTCCAGGGCTCAGTGCTTGGCCCCCTCCCGTTTATTCTGTACCTCGGACAAATCCTCCGTCACCACGGCCTCAGTTTCCACTGCTACGCGGACTACACACAGCTCTATCTCCCCTCCAAAACCATCACTGCCACCACCATCTCCACCCTCACCTCCTGTTTGACTGACATAAAGTCCTGCATGCAAAAAAACTTCCTTAAACTCAACTGCAATAAATCAGAAATTCTCATCATCGGACCAGATGCCCTCACCCGCCCCACTCATAACTTCTCCCTCAATATCGACGGCTGCACTGTCACCCCCTCCACCAAAGTCCGAAACCTTGGGGTCATCCTGGATCCCACCCTCTCCTTCCAATCCCACGTCAATCACATCACAAAAACAGCCTTCTACCACCTCAGAAATATCGCCCGCCTCCGTCCCACTCTATCCCAAACTGCTGCAGAAACACTCATCCACGCATTCATCACTTCCAGACTCGACTACTGCAATAGTCTCCTCTACGGTGCCACTGCAAAAACTATCAAAAAACTTCAATATGTCCAAAACTCTGCTGCCCGCCTCCTCACCAGAACCAGATCCAGAGATCACATCACCCCAGTACTCCATGACCTTCATTGGCTCCCAGTAAAACATAGAATTGATTTCAAAATACTCATCACCACCTAAAAAGCCCTCAATAACCTGGCCCCGCTACCTCTCTGACCTCCTCCAACGCCACTCACCCTCCCGCTCCCTCAGGTCTGGCGACGCAAACCTCCTGGACTTCCCCAAAAAAATAAAAAAACGCACCTGGGGTGACAGGGCATTTTCAGTTGCGGCCCCCACCCTTTGGAATCCACTCCCACCCCACATCAAAGCTGCCCCCACTCTTGCCGTATTCAAAGCCTCCCTCAAAACCCACCTCTTTAGACTCGCTTTCCCTGCCCAGACCTAACCAAACCTCACTTTCGTCCTCTAAGACAAGTCTTAGCCTTTTGTTTTAACCTTTCAATGTTTTCTTTTGTTTTCTTTTCTACTAATAAAATTGTTTTTAAGCTGTTTTGTAAAGCGACTTCGGGTACTAGAAAAGCGCTATATAAGTCTGATGTATTATTATTATTATTATTATTATAAGCTCCCAGTTACATTTTAGATTTGCTGGTCCCGTATGAGCCTGTGTGTTTTAGATAATGGTCCCATATGAGCCTGTGCACAATGATGTTAATAATGACATTTGTGCAAAGGAGAGTGTTAGTGAAAAGAGCAAGTATTCCCTCTTAAAGTCAACTAAAATAAGATTGAAATAAAGTACTCACATGCTAGTATATATGTTGATGCCAATTTCATCTTGACAAACTGATCGACTGACTGAAAGTGACTGAGTCAGAGCTATATGGTTTGACATATACCCTTCTGCATCTTGTTGGCTGAAGTTCTCATTTCCCCTTTGGTTAGATGCTTAGCCACACGCACCCACGCACACACACACACACGCACGCGCACACACACACACACACACACACACACACACACACACACACACACACACACACACACACACACAACTACAGCAGACTACTGTGTACCTTTCTTCTTGATGTAAATCACTGTTTACAGTATAGTATTACAGCACATCCTATATTAAAACCTATTGTTTGATGGATGTCACTGAAAAGCTACTAATGTGTGTAAGTCACGTGCACAACCTGGCTGAAGGTGTGTGTGTGTGTGTGTGTGTGTGTGCGCGCGCGCGCGTGTGTGTGTGTGTGTGAGACATTTGAACTTGAATGATACAGACAACAACAATAATAATACTTAGATTATTAAATTATTCCTTCTCCTTACATCCTCAGCCCCAACATGAACACGTATAAGATCATGACATGAACAGACAACCAGTTATTAATGATATTGTAAATAAGCTACAGTATTCCGTTTGTGAATATGATCAATCAGCAGAGCCACAGTGACCTCTACTGGCGTACCTTTTAATAGGCAATATGTTTACGTGTACAAATCCATGGATGAAATCGAAAGTAAACTGTCATCTTGTTTTTTGGGATTAACAGGCGAAGGAGCAGGGAATCATGGCGGTTCACTCGGTTTCATGTTTTTCCTTCCTAGTCAGTGTTTGTACTGTTAAACCATCCATGTGGATTTATTTCCACATTTTCCTGCTAATATGGATCAGCTGCTACAACACACCTGTGACAGGTAACGTAAAATTATAGCCAGCGGTGGGGGGGGGGGGGTGG
Organism: Gymnoscopelus microlampas; assembly: GCF_963454915.1. NCBI lineage: Eukaryota > Metazoa > Chordata > Actinopteri > Myctophiformes > Myctophidae > Gymnoscopelus > Gymnoscopelus microlampas. Next base: position 48,211,932 of record NC_139956.1, read on the forward strand.
GGACTGGGAGGGGGTATTTTTAATGACGTAATGGAGTGGTGTAAAGTAGCTAAGTAGGGGAGAGTGGGGTAATGCGAGACATTTTTTACATTTTCTCCCCTCTAGGTGAGCTAAAATGATATATCAGTAAAATGTTCACATTTCCCATACATTTGGGATGTTTCCTAACAATGGAAATTATCAGAATGTATTCAAGACAAAGGGCAGTGAAAATATGATTGTTTAAAAAAAAGTTTTTTGGTGTCTCACTTTACCCCAGGTCTGGGGTAAACCGAGACAAACCAGAAAAATCAATGGGGTAAACTGATCCACTTACTTTTTTCAGTTTAAAACTACCATAAAAACACATGTTCTAACAGTTAGAATACCGACAGCTAGCTTGACAACCACACATTCCAGAACTAATGTCAGACTAGTAACAGAATCATGGCAATTGGTCATTAAGCACATTTTGCTCTACACAATTGGAAGGTGTCTCACTTTACCCCAACCGAGACAAACCAGTTTTAACCAATCAAACCAATATTAGATTATCAAACCAATTGGATTATCAAACCAATATTAGATTAAACTATGTTTAAGTACTAAACTTAACTTTGAGACAGTTTCCCACTGTACCCCAAGCCATTTGTCTCACTTTACCCCACAGCCACATTTTGGTGAAAAGGACCACTTTTAGCAATTCTGGCTAATCTTCAATTAGCATTAATCACATGGATGTATAGGTTTGTAGTTCATCAACATGCATGACATACGTTTTTCTACCTGAATCAATTTTCTTTGACACAACAGCTGATTATGTTGACAGCCCAAAAAAATACTTTTACATGCAAAAAACATATTTTAGTGAAAAAAACATGCTTACTACAGCACAATGAGGTCCTCTCCTCCATGGTAAGTGGGAAATGGGAGGGGCTTCAAAATCTAATGGTCATATGACCACATAGGTGTTGTGGTCAGGTGATAAGGGGGGTGTCTCACTTTACCCTGTGTCTCACATTACCTCACTCTCCATCTACTCAAGTACTGTAGCCTACTTATAAGTACAATTTTGAGGTACTTCTTACTTTACTGGAGTATTTCCAATGTTTGATACTTTTACTTCTTCTCAACTATATCTCAGAGGCAAATATTGTACTTTTACTCCACTATACGTATTTGAAAACTTGAATTACTAGTTACTTTGCAAATATAAATTATTGTCATTATAAAACATACACTAACCACTTTAGCCCTGTTTTAAATAGCCGATCCACAAGCTCACAGCAGCAACGCCTTGTGAGTTTGTAGATCTGCTATTTTCAAACATTTTAGTACTTTAACTTTTGGTACTTTAATTATATTTTGATACCAATACTTTTGTACTTTTACTCAAGTGACATTTTGAACACAGATTAATTTCTACATTGCAGTATTGATACCTTAGAAAAGGCCCTACTTTCTCCACCACTGGCGTCACGTACACGCGCCTGCACGCGCGCGACTGCACACATGCTCCGACCAGCTCTGGTCCAATAGCATGTTAGAAGGAGTTCTCCTTAACGAAGCCAAATTCCATTCCCCAAAGCTCGGTCACTCGCTCACTCTCCTCGCTTCCTCCACTCGCGCCTAAGCCCCGCCCCTGCGAGGAGCCGAGGATTATTTGCGAGGACGAGTGGTCGAGCGGTTTCCCTCAAAGGATCGGACTGCACTCAGCAGCGTAATTTCAAAGCGACTGCAAATTCCGCGATCACTTATGACATCTCACACAGCTGGACCAGAGCCGTGGATGAAAATATACATGCATAGAATAATATAATATGCAGCTATAGAATTATACAGAATATAAGAATAGACAATTCCTCAATGTGGACGGCCACATTGTTATCTTTATAGTTAACATTGCTGTGCAAGGCCATTTATTCCTGAAATAGTGAATGAAGCGCCAGTGATGAGTGATGAGCAAATTTACATTTATGAATTAAATCCTGACCTGTCCCTCTTTTTGCTCGTACAGCCCCCAGAACCCCAGTACAAAAATGTACTCCATGACGTGTAGATGTGTGTCAAAAAGGAAACGTCGCAGCCGAGGGGCGCGCAGAACGGTGGATGCATATTCTGAACCGATTCTTAAAATGTAAAATTCTCTATTAGCTGTGAAGGGTCTTCTTTCATGTGTATCACTCATGATTGTTTCACCATCAAACAATATTAAGCAAAAAGGAAATATCGGCGGGTCCTTCTTCTCCATCGCGGTGCTCGCGCACCTCTCGTCCTAAAACACCCTCGCCCCAGGTCTAATCCGGCGGTCTCGGTCCGTGAAAAAAAATGGGCCAGTGTGTTTTAGGACAAGTGTTCCGTTTTCCATCCGTTTCTTTTCTTTTTCTTCGTCCCAGAAGTTAACAATGTTAATATAATCTTTGTCACAGTCATTTATAGTAGTCCGTGCACTGCATTGAGGCATGCACGAAGAGAAACTATCTGCTTTTGAGACAGAATAAGTGTGCACAATATATTTTACAATATACAATTGTATGTATTATGCTTTATATCATATAACGCAATAAAGCCAGTGGCTTGTTGCGGTCTTTTCAGACACTGTGTGTGTGTGTGTGTGTGTGTGTGTGTGTGTGCAGGCATGCCGTCTTTTGTGCGTGGCCATGGGGGCTGTACTTGATCACCACTCGCCCTCCCCTCCCCCCCGCCTCCCCCCACCTCCCCCCACCCACCGCGATGCCGGCCATGCACGCGCGCGGAGCGCGCGCGATTTCTTTTGCTTAATTCATTCATTAAATGACCATAAAACAACACTCCACCCATCCTTCAGTGTGTCCCATCCTCAAATGTTTTACATAAGTAAAAGTATCAATGCAATGTAGAAATGTTAAAAAATGTAGAGTACTTTTACTTGGTTCTCTAGAGTACCAAGTAAAAGTACTCATTATACAAAATGTCCCATTTCAAGTTTTCAATGTATACAAATCTTTTGAAAATATTTATAAGCTCACAATGCCTCAAATGTGATTCGTGAGCATTGAGAGCTTGTAGATCTGCTATTTTCAAATAGCAATAATAATGAAGTGGTTACTGTTTGTTTTGTAATAATAATCAAAATCTACAAAGTAACTAGCAACTAAAGTTTTCAAATAATTGTAGTGGAGTAAAAGTACAATATTTGCCTCTGAGTATCTCATTTTAGTTATAGAGGGCCATTATAATTTATAAGGAAGGTAAAATTAACTTTACAGTAAAAGCAATCAAACTAAAATAATTATAAGAAACAAGAAACAAGAAGAATCAGGTTTATTGTCACATTAGGTTTAGCCTACACCAGTGGCGTTTGGTGGATTCTAACGTTGACCGGGCCAGAACCGGGCTAGGGGGGAGGAAACCGGTTTGATGGCTAAACTGGTTTCCTAATGGCCACTCATTAACAATTCGGCCGAATGCAAATGAGCCCCATTTGAAAACAAAGGCGACTTTCTGTGGTCGGCTACAACAGAATAGGATGAGGGGCTGCTAATGTTGATTTTTAGTTTTTTTCCCCTGGCGGAACTTGCCCCTACACAGGGGCAAGCTGGGTCTACAGACCGGGCCATGGCCTCGTTGGCCCCAATGATACGCGCCTGGCCTACACATCAAACTACAGAGCAGGTTTACAAGGGCTGATGGCTGGGTAGGGGTGTTAGATTCCTACATTTCTGGCTATTGTTCTATAGGTGTTAACGGCCGGCGCGTTGAATGCGTCTCTCTCGCGGCGGTCGCGGGCACCATTTGAAACTTCAGAGAGCTGCTTTGCACTATAGTCATGGAAATTAAATTGAGGGGCTCATCAGTTGAGCGTGGGGGCTGTGGACCCGAGGCCCCCACGTGATCGGCGCCCTTGTGTGTGTGTGTGTGTGTGTGTGTGTGTGTGTGTGTGTGTGAGATGCGCAACGAGTGAGCGGGGACGAAGGGGGGGGCGGCGGCCGGTGTTTTCGGCATGGTTTCGGGTTTCAAGCATTGTTTGTGTGGCCACATGTGGAGGAGGATCATGTATACGTCACGGGAGAAGGGAAAAAAAAACGTGAACACGTGATGCGGATGTCTGCCGCGGAGGAGCTGTTGAGAGCGGTCGAGCGTCAAGCCCCCAGAACCCAGTGGTTTCATTGAAGCCAAATGGACATGCTGGCCATTCATGGTACTGCAGCTTAGGGGCCTCAACATGAATGAGCGAAAACGGTTTCGACCAATGGGCTCGACTCACGAGCATGCGTACGAGCTTGCGCACGGGGCTGCGCACTTCTGTGACGCAAAACGCATCACAGAAGTGACGAATTGGGCCCATAATAGGCCGCGGCCACCACATTTAACAACCCGGAAGAAGGGGTGATTTAGGCCCATGCGCTGGGTGAGCAACTCAATGCAAGTGGATGGGAGGAGATTTTGGGTGCCCTCTCTATTATTTTTAACTCTATGTCGAGCGTACACTTGATGTACACTCGCTCAATGCGGAAGTGGAGAGCCTCCTCGCCTCCTCCACTCGACTCCACTCGCCTCCTCCAAGAAGCACATGAACAATTGGACCGCGACTACTTCCGGTTCGAAGTCGGAGTGAGCGAGTGGCCGAGATTTTCGGTATTGGAATTTGGCTTAAGGGACTTTTCGGGCGTTGCCCGCACACCCCCGGTAGCTCAGCCTCTCGTCTCTAGTAAAAAAATAAAAGATACACTTTAGCTACTGACCAAAACAAAGATGGTTTTAATATGTTGAAAGCCTACTTAGTGGGAACACTCTGAGCCCCCCACCTCACGTTTAAAACATTTTTGACCAGAAAAGAAAATATTCCACCGGATGGAAAAATGTTTAGTTACTCCAGTGCGCCCCCTACAGATCTACTCAATGGGAAATGTGGGCACCTGGAAGAGTGGGCACTTTGGGGGAGAAGAGTGGGCACCAGCAAGAGTGGGCACCGGGAAAACTGGGCACTAGGAAGAGTGGGCACTAAGGAAATATGGGCACCAGGAAGAGTGGGCACCTGAAGTCTTGGGATTTGTGTCCACAGAAAGTGTTTTACATGATGTGATGAAGAGTTTATTTTATTTAAATGAAATGAGCCACCATTATTGGTACGATGTTCTTTCCACACAAAACAATGGGAACTTGGAAAGCACGCCTTTAATGATGATAGTGTGCTCATTCACTGGTGACCATTAGCACTTTTGATCACAGCATTTGTATGCAAATACATTGAAAGAACTAGAAAAAGTGCTCCTTGGAGCACAGGTCTCCGCCAGGTCAGGTACGTTATTGTGGCCTCCTGGTGGCGCTATAATAGGCCAATGTGAAAAGGGTGGCATTTATTCTTAGGCCTTTCACAGCAATCGGACACTGCATTCATGATTTGTGGCATTTTGTTCCAAAAATGTGTTTTGCTGAATTAGACCTGCTGGTGGCGCTATAACAGGCCAATGTGAAATGGGTGGCATTTCTTCCTCGGCCTAGTGGGAATGTGCGTGTGAAATTCCACGGAAATTGCAAGCTGCGTTTGAGGCAGATTTGAGACATTTTGTTCAAAACAGACCAATCCTGCAAACTTTGGAAGCCAACCTTAGCCAATCAGGATGGAATATAGGAAATCGGACAGATCCGGGTTGATCACATGACTATAGAGATACTGTGTACCATTTTGCATGACGTTTGGATAAAATCTGAAGGAGTAATGTCAAAAAATGGGTTTTGCACAAATCGGCCTCCTGGTGGCGCTATAACAATCCCATGTGAAAAATGTGGGCCAGAGGTTCTGAATTGGTATCGAGGGAGTGTGTGTGCGCAGTTTCGCAGCAAGCGGGCCTATGGTGCCGGAGATTAGCTGGTAACACACGGACAGGACACACACACGGACGGACACACGGACGGACGGACAGGGGGTAAAACACTCGCCATGCCTTTCGGCCTGGCGGAGACAATAATAACACAACCATATAATGGAATAGTGTGTATCGTTTCTGTCAGGTCGAAACCTCATTATGACCAAAATGGTTACATTTCAGGAATAAAAAAATAGCAAAAGTAGCAGATCGACAAGCTCAAAACATGTCGCTTCGCACCGCACTTTGAGCTTGTAGATCTGCTACTCTTGATGCTTTTGTGTGACACCGTAATTCGGAACTTCTGCCCTGTAGTTTTAGGGCAGAATTTCCTCTTTTGTCAACAAAAGTGCTCTCAGGACTCTTTCAGGAGCCCTCATTCAGCCCCTTTTTGACTATGCTTGTATACCTCCTGGTACTCCACCATCTCAATGTCACTAAAGACTAAGCTTCAAACCTCCCAAAACAAACTGATTCGACTGCTTCTCGGCTTGGGGCCCATGATCCACCTTTTTCCCACAAATTTTGCTAGCCTAGCTCAGGGTAGAAGATCGGGTTAAGCAACAAACACAGGTCTCCGCCAGGTCAGGTAGGTTATTGTGGCCTCCTGGTGGCGCTATAATAGGCCAATGTGAAAAGGGTAGCATTGAGGGATTTTGTTCCAAAAATGTGTTTTGCTAAATTAGACCTGCTGGTGGCGCTATAAAGGCCAATGTGAATGTGAAAAGGGGGGCATTTCTTCCTCGGCCTAGTGGGAATCTGCATGCAAACTTTCACGGAAATTGCACACTGCATTCATGTTTTGAGGCATTTTGTTTAAAACTGACCAATCCTGCAAACTTTGGAAGCCACTGTAAGCCAAATAGGATGGAATATGAAATATCGGACAGATCCATCAGAATCACATCACTATGGAGATGCAGTGTACCAATTTGCGTGTTTTTTGGACAGAATCTGAAGGAATAATCTCCATAAATGTATTTTACATAAGTCGGCCTCATGGTGGCGCTGTAAAAAGCAGATGTGAAAAATGCAGTCCAATGTTTTTCCTTGGCCTCTAGGGAGTGTGCGTGCAAAGTTTCACGCAGATTGGTGCAGTTATAGTTAAAATGCAAATCGGCCAGTTATAGCGCCACCATGAGGCTGATTTGAAAATGTTCAAGTGGCATTTCTTCCTCGGCCTAGTGGGAATGTGCGTGTGCAATTTTATGGAAATGGCAAGCTGCGTTCATGATTGGAGGCAGTTTGTTCAAAACGGACCAATCCTGCAAACTTTGGAAGCCAACCTTAGCCAATGAGGATGCAATATGGGAAATCGGACAGATCCGGGTTGATCACATGACTATAGAGATACTGTGTACCGATTTGCATGACGTTTGGTTAAAAGCTGTAGGTGTAATGGGAAAAAATGGGTTTTGCACAAATCGGCCTCCTGGTGGCGCTATAACAGGCCCATGTGAAAAATGTGGGGCAGAGGTTCTGAATTGGCATCCAGGGAGTGGGTGTGCACAGTTTTGCAGCGACCGGGCCAACGGTGCCGGAGATTAGCTGGTAACACACAGACAGGACATACACACACACACACGGACGGAAGGACGGACGGAGGGTAAAACATACTCTCTCGCCATGCCTTTCGGCCTGGCGGAGACAATAAGCATGGATGGAACAACTACAAACTACTGACACCTTGTCTTTACATGCTGCTATGTGCTGATGTGTGAAGCCAATGCAAAGACGTCATGTCACACAAGTTTCCATGAACCATTGAACACATTCATGCACAAACACACACACACACACACACACACACACACACACACACACACACACACACACACACACACACACACACACACACACACTGTTTGTGTTTTCTGATTATTGGTTAGGTGAGCATGTACAGTAGCCTACATGATCAGAACAGTGGCGCGGGAAGGGGGGGGCTACGGGGGCTGCAGCCCCCCTGGTGATGGGAAGGGATTTTTTTTTTTTTTTTTTAATTTTTGATTTTTTAAATTTTTTTTTTTTTTTTTTGAAAAAAAAAAGTAAAAAAAAAAAAAAAGTATATATATAATCCACATATATATTAAAACAATAATGTATTTAACTTTTGTTTTGGGAATAAAATGAAAAAGGTGCTGCTTTAACTTTTACTAATCACGTCATAGTAAGGTGACCACGTGAATCACGTGGTCACCTTGATACTGGTACCGGGTCTTTCAAAGTTCAATACGGAAGGCGAAATGATAGTTACTGAGCTGACAGCCTCTGTCAGTGAACAACACCATGGCGAATCAACAGAAACGCATATCGGATTTTTTTTCACCTGGACAAAGTAGTTTAAAGAAAACTAAAAAAAGCAACAACACTGTTGCCACAACAGATTCTGATTCTGTTGTGTTGTCAGATTCAGATGAATCACAGCCAGGAGGAGGAACTTTAGCAGAGCCAGAGACTTCTACTAGGCCTACTACAGCAGACACCGTTTTGGGGCATAAACAACAAAACATTGAAAAAAATGTTGTTGTTGTGGGCACTTCTGAGCATGATAAGCCCTTTCAACCAAACATTAAGTTTCCTGGAAGAAAAATTGGCAAGGAGACATTTGAGAGAACATTTCAAAAAAGCTGGTATGACAAATGGCATTGGTTGCATTATATAGAAGAAACAGACTGTGTGCTTTGCTTCATTTGCAACCAAGCAGTGACAAAGGGATTATTGCATGACAACGGTGGTATTGGTGGCAGCAGTGCGTTCGCCAAGGGAGGATTTAACAACTGGAAAAAGGCAAGAGAAAAATTTGGTCATCACGAGAGGACAGATTTGCATTCCGATTCAATCCGTGCATTAGCTTTGCTCAAACAAACTCCTATCAATGCTTTGCTATCCGAAGTTGTAGCCAGAGAGCAACAGATTGCCAGGACAGTATTAGAACTTTTATTTAGATCCATTAAATACCTGGGTCGTCAGGGAATGCCACTCAGAGGGCACAGTCACCGTGATGGTGCACTTTGGCAAATGATGATAGAGAGAACACATGCTTTACCAAAAGCAAGAGAATGGCTTTTACGTAGAGACAATTGGATGTCAGACACGATACAAAATGAGATACTTGAAATGTTTGCACATATGATACAACGTGAGATTGCATCTGAGGCTCAGAAGTGTTCATTCTTTGGATTTACAGCTGATGGAACGACAGACATCAGTACAAGTGAGCAATTCTCCTGCTGTTTACAGTTTGTGGATTCAAGTTTGACAGCACACAACATGTTTCTCGGATTCTACAGTGCACCTGACTCGACAGCAGATACACTGTTTTCATTGATCAAAGACATCTTTCTACGTTTTAATTTGCCTTTTGAACGTGTGCAAGGATATTGTTTTGACGGTGCAGCTAACATGTCTGGGCGAATCAATGGTGTCCAAGCGAAACTCAAAATAGAGTGCCCAGGGTCCTTATATATTCATTGCAGTAACCATGCATTGGACCTTATTCTGCAGGAGGTCGCGAGGGAAGTGAGACTAATCGCTGATGCATTAAACTTTGTTCAAGGAGTTTCGGTTGTTATCCGAGAATCATCCAAACGCAAAGCTTTGTTTCAGTCTCTTTTTGGAACAGAAGAGGTGGTGTGCAATATGTTGGGGCTATGTCCTACTCGGTGGTGCGTTCGGACCAATGCCATCTCACGAGTTATCTCATCCTACTCAGTACTTCTCGAGACTCTAAAAGTGTTGGCGCAAGACAAGAAGGGAATGCGGGGTGACACTCGTGCCAAAGTGTCTGGACTGTACACACAGGCAAAGAAAGGATCTACGTATTTCGGCTTGGTGTGCTGTGAAGCTATTTTTGGACCTTCCGAGACAGTGGCCAGAACTCTCCAGAGCCCAAAGATCACTGCTGGTGCAGCCCTGGAATGCATTAAGGTCCTTGAGCAACAGATGCAACGACTGAGGGGCGACGATTCAGTAAATAATCTCATGGCCAAAGTTAACACCTGCGCAGCCCTTAACAACCTTGTGATGCCCAAACCCACGAGCTCCAGGACGAGCAAAACCCCTTCCCGTTTTCGCCACACCACTGAACCTGAAACTGTGGTGGAGTCAAGGCCAGGACATGGACAGTGGACACCTCACTTTTATGAAGCCCTGGACTTGATCAACTCCGAGATAAAACGAAGATTCGACCAAGAGGGGATGAAAGTAGCTGCCCAGAGAGAAGCCACCCTTATTGCTGCAGCCAATCTAAAATTTTCAGGACTGGATGAAGTTCAAATCCCTAAAGAGATTGATCGATCCCGCCTGGAGCGACAGCTGCACATGCTGGGAGATCTGACCAAGGAGAAAACGATACAATCTACCCAGGACGTTGCCGAATTTCTAGCCGCACTACACTCAGAGACAAGGCAAATGTTTAAAGAGACTGAGATGTTTGTGGAACTTTGTTTGTGCCTTCCTGTGTCAGCTGCCTCATCAGAAAGATCATTCTCCAGCTTAAGACGACTTAAAACCTGGCTGAGAAGCACCATGAGCCAGAAGAGGTTGACACATCTTGCTATGATGAATACGCACTGTGATATCCTGGACAAGTTGGACATACCATGCCTTGTTAAAACTTTCATCAGCAACACACCAGAACGAAAGGCTACGTTAGGTGCCGTGTGAATCAAGGTAAGATGGCTTTATTTTATGCTGTGCAGCTCATGTCTGCAGCCTGCATAATAGTTTTTTCTTTGTAACAATGCTGCAGTTGCTGCTGTGCATTTACTTGTCCAGTTAACCGACAGCATCTTTCCTTTTTTCTTCTCTCTCCTACACAGATGCAGCGAGTGTCTCTCTCTCTCTCTCTCTCTCTCTCTCTCTCGCTCTCGCTCTCGCTCTCTCCCCCTCCCTCCCAGATCTCTGCCTCTCCATTGAATATTATAATATATTATTGTATTGTACTACCCGAGCACTTTCCTGTCACTGTTTAACTGATTGTCTATGTATGCGCCGTCATGCAGCAGGACTGTTTTGTTGTTGTAATTGAATTATGGCAGATGGCCAGTGGCCATTTAATGTGTGCATTTAACTGCATTATGCTGCTTTGTAATGCGTAATTTACGCAGGACCTGTGTGTTTTAGTTTTTTCTTGTCATGATGCCACTGTAAAAATACAAGGAGCACTGGAGCAGGACGTGTTATTAGGCTGATTTTTTTCTTTGAAACATTGTCTGCCTCTGTGCAGTTTCAGTTTGTCTGTATGTAATAATAGCATACTCGTTTTTTTTGTAATGTGCCATCAGCGTGCCATCATTGTTTGCTTTTAAACTGCTTTTAGTTTAGCTCGAATGTTAGTTTCTGGCAATGTGTATTGTTAAAAAAAAAAAGGTTATTGGTTATGAAAGCAGTGACTATCCGACTGCATAAAAAAAATGCTGTTTTTGAAAGGAAATGTGTTTAAGAAATGTGTTAAAACCGAAATAAAATAAAGGAAAAAAAGTGCCAAAACCCACCCAAACCCGACCATTTTTAGACCCGAACCCGCAAAAAATCGCGCGCGCGCGAAGCCCGCGCGCACGGGACGCATGCACGCGCGCTGCGCGCGCGTGCATGCGTCAAGCATGTTCCCCCCGATGCTCAGCCCCCCTGGCTATTAAGTACTTCCCGCGCGCCTGGATCAGAACATGATAAACGTCTATTATTTTAATTGTGGCAAAAGCTGAAGCGGACTACCGTGTGACAGTACGGTGTGCGTACAAGATTTGCTTGGCTACAATATCTACTCGGGGTCCTCTGCTCCTGTGATTGACGTCACACAACGTCATGACGTGGCGACCACAACGTCATGACGTTGGAAAATCATGATGTGGTCATGATGTTGGTCTTTTGAAAAAATATCATTGGGCAGAATTGTTACTAGGTAGATTTGCTGAAACATTTATTATATTTTTGGGTGGTGCCAACCACCCCTATATCTGGCTTTGTCCGTGTGTCCGTGTGTCCGTATGTATGTATGTATGTATGTATGTATGTATGTATGTCCAATAAACAAACATTGATGACAACATCCTTACGGGGGTCAATACGGGGCTCATCAAAGGCACCACCCTCTTCACACAGGGTGTGATTTTTATATTATATTTTATATTATATTATAAATTGTATTATTATTATAATTAAATGATAATAATAATAAGGGTAATAATAATAATAATAATAAGGGTAATAATAATAATAATAAATAATATATAATTATATTTTACATTATTAATTGTATCCAGTATGCGTGGACCCCCGGACCGCCGTGGACTGCCGGCCGCCACAGGTGACCCCCGTGGACCCCCGGCCGGGGGTTGTCGCTCCCCGGGACAACTGCGGCCGAAACACTGAGGTATAAGAGAGAGAAATTAGAAAAATAAGTCTTTCAGCAAATCTACCTAATAAGAATTCTGCCCAATGATATTTTTTCAAAAGACCAACGTCATGATGTGGCAAGATTAGATATTGTAGCCCGAGCGAATCTGGTACCCACATCGGGAGTGCAGTCTCACCGGCAGTGCACCAGTGCACCTAGTGCCCACTCTTCCTAGTGCCCAGTTGTCCCAGTGCCAAGTCTTCCTGGTGCCCAGACTGCCCACTCTTCTCTAGTGCCCACTATTCTTCCCCCCAAAGTACGCACTCTTCCGGGTGCCCACTCTTCTTATTGCCCAGTTTTCCCGGTGCCCGCTGTTCCTGGTGCCGACTCTTTCCTAGTGCCCAGTCTTCTCAAAAAGATGGTGCCCAAGTTCCCCTAGTGCCCACCCTTCTTGTATTATGGCTAATGGGAAAATCATTTTCTTTTTGTCTTTTATGTTTTGTTTTGTTTTTCTTACGAAATTGAATGTGTAGCCTATCTGATGCTGAAAAGTTAAAGGTAGGCTAAGTGATATTTTTTGTTATTTTTGTTATTTTATTTATTTTTGTTAAAAAGGTTAAAATACTATATTCTGATAATAATCATTGCTACAGAGTGTTTGTTCGGTCACAGGGGTCTCTCCGGCTCTTTAGTAAACAGAATAAAGTACATGTTCAGGTAGGTGAGCATTTAAGCCAAACAGGAGAGAGCACTTTTTCTGTTTAATAGAGACAGACGGGAACTACAAATTTCACGCCCACTTTTGAGACAGCGCCGCCACCGCTACTCGAGGTCCGTTAGAGCGATGAACTGCAGCTGCCAATGCATTCCTTCTGAGAGGATATGAGAGTTAGCCTACTTTTAAAATGATTCTACATTAACTGGAGACGATATTGATTTAAATAAAAATATGTTTCCAAATGTAGGGAGTGTATTTGTCAGCATATCTTTTTGTTTTCTTAAGAGTTGATGTGTTTCACATTTAATTTGCCAATTTAATGGATTACCCATAATGTTAACACAGCAGAGGGTAGACGGCAGATGAAGACGCATTGTGAGCTTGTAGATCGGCTAGTTTCTATGTATATATGCTTATTTCTCTTGCAATCTGGCAACACTGCTGGTGATACAATGCCTGTACTTCTCCCCGCCCACTAAGGACACAGAACGGCTCTAACCTAGCCGATACAGTGGGACCTCATCTCGAAGCTATATAGCGGAGGGAGAGGTTCGTGCTAGTGTTGTGAATGAAACTGTTTGTGTAACGCAAATGATCAACCAAAGATGCTGAAGAATGAATGAATAAAATAATGAATAGTTTGTTTAGAAACAAGCTGTGACGGCCACGACCCCGCCATGTGTGTATCTCCATTTCTCCCCCGACCAGCGGATCCGAGGAGAGCTGAGAGCCCCCTCGGAGAGACAGAGAGCCATAGCGTTCTAACTATAGCGATTTTTACCATTTCAATAAATAAGCATAAACAAACTACTTCATATGAACAATGTTGGTATAACTAAGAACATATATTCTATATACCCATATTTACAAATAAAAGACAAATTATGTAGAGGTCACTTCCTCATTTTTCCTGGTCTGTTTGATGCGAGTGCGAGAGGACAGGCCAGCTCAGAGCAGCAGCAGAGCCACTGCAAATGTCAATCATTCTGTGATACGACCCGCCCCATTTTCAAACTGTTTTCAGAGAGTCCACGTGACGTACAGTATCATACATGATATTTTCGGGCCATGTCATAGTCCCTTTAACTAAAACACACACGCACACGCTGTATGAGAGAAAGAGAGAGATGGGCCGCTGCACTGGCACAGCTCTACATTCATATTTACCTTCCTGTTTGTTCCTTGTTTTAATGTTAACTACGGATAGAAATGAGCTACTAAATCCGGCATATTTACATTCATAATCATGTTTTGAATTCATTGATGTGCACTGTCCCTATCAAATGAACTAAGTCAAGTATATGATGCAATCTAATACAGTTCTTAACATTTGTTTAATGCAGACTTTCATTTTCCTTTAAATGCGGTTATCAATTTGATCGAAAACTCAAAAGTGTAAATGTAAACAGTGTGCAGTCAGTACACAGAATACAGCTAATGACATCAATACATTCAAAAGAAGACTGTTGAGTTCAATTTATACTCCATCGCATGAGGGTGTCCCTTGCCAAAATCTGCATGCTTACAAACAATGTGTTTTTTTTTGCTTGTAGATGTGTTCTTTTTTGGCAAGCAACACCATCATACTATACATTAGACTGGAATGCACTGTATAATGTTGTGTTGAGTGAATGAGTGTTTGTTGTAAATATACTTCAAGTAAACAACATACATCTAAATATAATGAAAAAAAATCACACCCAGTGTGAGTAAGCGGTGCCTACTCTGTTTGATGAGTGTGTGCTGTCATTCAGTTGGTACAAATCAATTTGATGTGTGGGCGCTGGCATTCAAACTGGTATTGAGGCGGTACTAAAAGAGTATTTGTAGTAGTATTATTTACTCATTTGAAGTACTACTGAGTATTTTTACTCAATTTAAGTCATCATAGGCATCCGTCCGTCAGTGATGACGATGGGTTGCGCCTGAGGGGTCAATTTCTCTTGCAGCGGCGACTGTGGCTGAACAGCCCCACTCTGGAGTGACAGTCTCTGTTGCAATTGTCGCAGACGAATGGGGAAGGGTCTGGTACTGGAGTGGGGGCTGCTTCAAGCAGTTTCCTCTTCTGCCTCTTCGCCTGCAGCAAGGAGATGTGCCTCTCCTCAGCAAGGCGAGTTCCTGAAGCGACAGTCCGCCTCCAAGCACCACGGTCTTTTGCAGCTTCCTCCCAGTTGTTGTGCTCAATGCCTGCCAGCTTCATATCACGTTTACAGACGTCCTTGAAGCGCAAGCGTGGGCGACCAAGAGGTCTGGAGCCTGTTGACAGCTCACCGTACAGGACAGCTCTGGGGAGCCGGCTGGGGTCCATCCTGTGGACATGGCCAAGCCACCTAAGGCGGCGCTGACTCAGCATGGTGAACATGCTGGTGGAGTGAGCACGTTCCAGAACTTCTGTGTTGGGAACTTTATCCTGCCAAGAGATTTCCAGGATGCGGCGTAGGCAACGCAGGTGGAAGCTGTTTAGTTGTTTTTCATGTCTGGTGTAGGTGGTCCAGGCCTCGCTGCCATACATCAGGGTGCTGACGACACAGGCTTGGTAGACCTGGAGTTTTGTGCGCACAGTTAGACGGTTGTTTGACCATACTCTTTTTGACAGCTTGGCCATCACTGTGGCGGCTCTTGCAAGACGGGTGTTCAGTTCTGTGTCGAGTGACAAGTCGCTGGAGATTGTGGATCCAAGGTATGTGAAGGTGTTAACACATTCCAGAGTCTTTTTCTCAATGGAGATGGAGGGAGGAGTTTCAGCATCTTGGCCCATGACATTGGTCTTCTTAATGCTGATGGTGAGACCAAACTCCTTACAGGCAGATGAAAGCCTGTCCATCAGCCCCTGAAGCCCAGCCTCATTGTGGGATGCTAGTGCTGCATCGTCAGCGAAAAGCATTTCCCTCAGGAGGACAGCTGAATGCAACAGACAGTACGAGCGAGACTGTTTTTATCAACTTTTAAGTATTTTTACTCTTTTTATCAACTTTTAAGTATTTTAAATCTTTTTTTCAACTTTTAAGTATTTTTACTCATTTTGAGTACTTTTAAGTATTTTTACTCAATTTAAGTACTTTTAAAATGTGTACTCACTTTATTTACGTGTGTGCAGTGCCGACTTGTGTGTGTGTTTGTGTGTTGAAGTGGCGCATGTGTTGCTTCTTTGCCGTGCTCAGACATACGGACGGACACACGGTCAAGTGTGTGTGTGTGTGTTTGTGTGTGTGTGTGTGTGTGTGTGTGTGTTTGTGTTGAAGTGGCGCATGTGTTGCTTCTTTGCCGTGCTCAGACATACGGACGGACGGACACACGGTCAAGTGTGTGTGTGTGTGTGTGTGTGCATGTGTGCGTGTGTTCGTGTGCGCACGTGTGCAGTGTTGGCTTGTGTGTGTGTGTGTGTGTGTGTGTGTGTGTGTTATCAATTTGATCGAAAACTCAAAAGTGTAAATGTAAACAGTGTGCAGTCAGTACACAGAATACAGCTAATGACATCAATACATTCAAAAGAAGACTGTTGAGTTCAATTTATACTCCATCGCATGAGGGTGTCCCTGTGTGTGTGTGTGTGTTTGTGTTGAAGTGGCGCATGTGTTGCTTCTTTGCCGTGCTCAGACATACGGACGGACGGACGGACGGACGGACACACGGTCAAGTGTGTGTGTGTGTGCATATGTGCGTGTGTTCGTGTGCGCACGTGTGCAGTGTTGGCTTGTGTGTGTGTGTGTGTGTGTGTGTGTGTGTGTGTGTGTGTGTGTGTGTGTGTGTGTGTGTGTGTGTGTGTGTGTGTCTGTGTGTGTGTGTGTGTTTGTGTTTAAGTGGCGCATTAGTTGCTTCTTTGCCGTGCTCAAACATACGGACGGACGGACACACACACACGGTCAAATGTAGAGCGGCTGGCACCGCTAATTATCACTACGCTAAACCCATTTTATTTTGTTTTAAGGCAATCATGTGATTGGTTCATCTCAGACTGTGCTGGCCAAAGTGGACGATGATGTGATCCTTCGCTGCCACATTGAACCGCCTGTTGACATGGAGAAGAAGACAGTGGAGTGGTCGAGACCCGACTTGAAGCCGGAATTCGTGCACGTTCTTCAAGATGGACGTGACATGTTCCGCTATAGCAACCCATTGTACAAGCAGAGGACGTTCCTGTTTGCTGAGGAGCTGTCTCGTGGTAACATCTCACTGAAGCTGTCCAGGGTGCAGCTCTCAGATGAGGGGGCGTACACGTGTTTTGTTCCAGCCCTAAAGAGCAGCAGTTTGATCCAGCTCCGTGTTGGTAAGGTTTAGTGGTCAAATCGGTACAATTTATCTCTGTTGTCATGTCATCAAGATTTATCTATCAGATTTGTCAGATTTCATTCTGATTGGCAATTTCTTACTTATTACGGGGCCAGAGCTCAGCTCTGGACCTGTTTTATTATTCCCTGTATTCTTCCGATTCTTCTTCTGCCACTTTTCGCAGTTCTGGATGAACCGTGCTGTCGCTTTTTACGAAACTCGGCCATATGGTAGATGCCTGGTCATGAAAAACGATCAAGAAATAATTCTCACACTCATTCTTCAAAAGGTGGCGCTATAGCACTCAATTGAAAAATGCCAACTTTGAACAGGTACAACTCATGCCCTGTTTGACCTACAGCCATGAAACTTGGATACACATATGCGTCTCCTCATGTTGAACAACTTTCACCCTCTGACTTTTGACCTCTGACCTTTAGATCTCCCACCATTTTGAATTATATGAAAAACAGTCATTGGCTCCTAACTTCTGCATTTTTTCACTTATGGAAATTCCGCCGTCTAGGAGTTGTCGGCAGAGGTCCAAAGTTCAAGTGTTAAACGTTTCGTGCAGATTGCTCAAAAATGTACGTTGATTCGTTGAGTAAACCAATCACGTGATTCAAATTTGGGATTGACCGAACGAAACGTTCGTGATTTTTGGCATTTTTGGTAAAACGGGCCCCTCCCGCTAACTTTGGAAGCCATTTACGGACGAACGGTAAGGACTATCAAAATTCCCCTTGGAGATGTCTATCACATGGGTCCAGAGATCATGTGTACCGATTTTTGTGAAATTTGGACAAAATATATGGGAGGAGGAGCTAAAAGTGTGTTTTGAAGAAAATTCAAAATGGCGGAAAATCTATCCTGACGCAAATGGGCGTGGCCTATATGGGGAGATGCGTCATGACCCAAGGAATCTAGGAAAAACATTTTTTTTATTCTACGACCTACGGTTCAAGAGTTAGAGGCCAAAACTTAAAGGGGGCTTTTATAGCGCCACCATGAGGACGACTAGTGTAATTATTTTTTTGATAATTTCGGACTAAATTATAAACCTCCCCTTCAAGTTTTGTAACTCTAACCCTTACAGTTTCTGAGAAAAAAATACTTTTAATTTTCCCATTTTCCATTAAAGTGGATGGGGAAATGTAATTCACTAATAAATTAATATTAATTAAACTATGCAACCAATCTCTTAGTAAAACGATAGCTATCGATTCCCGGTGAGGCCGGTCATTTTGACATATGGCACTAAATTGGGAAAAATAAACTGTGGGAGGAGTAGCGTGCCAAAGTTCTTTTTTTCACTAAAACAATAGTCTGGTTGCCCTGTTAGGGCAACCACACTAATAAAGTATCCCTAGAACTATAGTCTGGTTGCCCAACTACACTAATCATAAAACAGGTCCAGAGCTGAGCTCTGGCCCCGTAATAATTACAAAAAAATCGCATTCAGTGTTTTAGTATTTGGTTTTCAGCCAAGTGTTTCCTCATTTTCGGTTTCGGCCAAGAATTTTACTTTTGTCCAAAAAAACACCACTTATCAATTAATCAAGGTTCAAGGAGTTTTATTCTCATTCCATACAAAATGTGTTACCCAGGTCCTGGTCATGACAGAATAAAATACACTACATAAAACACAACATAATACACTATAGTGCAAATAAAGCAATGGCACTTACCCACTAAAATTGCACTTGCCCACTAAAAACTAAAAACGATGCAATAGCAACAACAGTATTTTTATTTTTTTTAAGTTCATGAGTAATCTTCCAGATCATTAATGCAATGATCACAGTTCAAGGTCTAATTCTCACAGCTACAGGGAATCGATGATCAATCGATAAAGTTATCAACTATCAATTTATGAATTAATCAATTTCCTATTTTCTTTCCAAAAGCCCTTGAATATGATAGAAGACATGATTAATGATTACTGTGGTTACTGATTATAGTATGCTTACATTTCATATCACATACCATACCATACAGTATGAACTCCTGTAACTTTCACCAGCAGAACAAAATAAACACATTTTGTTTCAATATCGTGATATATATATTGGACGAAATATTGTGACACCCCTAGATAGCGCTATAGCAACCAATTGAAAAGGCAAACTTTGAACAGGTATAACTCATGCCCTGTTTGAACTTTTTTTGCAATCTGCACGAACCTTTCTACACAAACTATGGACCAATATCTAGAGAAGTGTCAGACATTTGACGTGACAGGAAAATCTGTACACATCTTCGATAGGTCTAGAGCAGTGGTTCTCAAACTTTTTCATGTCAAGGATCCCCAAATTCATTGTGTATTTGGCTGCGGACCCCCCATCTGAAAATATGTTGTGCCAAGGACCCCCATACAAGATTTGTGGTGTTCAAATGTTGTTTAATTGCGGCTTATGTTTATTGCGACTCTAGGAGCTTATAGATCGGCTATAACTCTATACACTCTGTCATTAAACAGATTTTGATGCTATACTAACTAATTTTTCTGGGGACCCCATAGAATGCTGTCAAGGACCCCTGGGGAGTATAGATAGATATAGTAGATATAGAGATAGAGAGAGGGGAATGATTGATTGATTGATTGATTGATTGATTGATTGATTGATTGATTGATTGATTGATTGATTGATTGATCATGTTTATTTGTTTCTCGCAGGGGCTGTGTCTCAGCCAGTGATCTCTTTAATTGGATCAAAAGACGATGTCTTATCTTGTGATTCTGGGTGCTGGTTTCCACAACCTGAGATGTCTTGGATGGACAGTGATGGAAACAACATCACTGCTGAATCCTCAGTGTCAAAGATACCTTCTCAACACTGTTATGTTGTCCAGAGGAATGTGACAGTAATTCCAGGAGGTCATGTGACCTGCAGAGTTCAACTACCACACATCAACTACACTGTTGAGATACTACAACCTGGGATCCTAGGTAATGAACATTCCTATCACTCTTTAACACCTCTGTCAACAACTCTATCATACTCTAAAGGACGATGCATACTTCACTTTTAGTGCCGAAATATCGGTTCGGCTTGGTCCAGACTACAATATAACGTAATTTAGCGGTTCAGGTGGGCGGTAACCGTCCTAAGCCCATTTGAGTACTAAACCGTTTTCTGTAATGGTGGCCTCTAATTTGCATATTTAGGAGTAAGCTTACTTACCACTAATTACATAAAATATACTTTACACACATTGTCTGACCCTCAGAACATAGATATACACACTTTATGTGTCAGTTTTGCTTGCTTTGAGTTATTGAAGAAATAGTACAACATTGGCAGCCATTTTGTTAAAGCCAGGTTAAAAACAAAACAAGAGATTCAGCACCCTTGAATTATGTAAAATGGCCTGGTATCCCACTTTTACCCCAAAATGCCTCTAACAATCACATTTTCCCACCTGACTGAGTTTTGAGCCACAGGTTTAGTTGCTGCATATCATTTTATAATGTTGGCAACAGTTGTGTCATGGCTCTATGTCTTTCAGAGCGTGTGAGTCACCCAGAGGAGGAGAGTGGATCCGCTGTAAGAGTGACAGGATGGATTCTTATGACAATAGCTGTGATCTTGGTGGCAGCAATACTGGGATATATTTACTGGAAAAAGAGGCAGACTGGTCAGTCTTGAACTTATTTATTAACTCATTTATATATATATATATATATATATATGTATATATATATATATATATATATATATATATATATATATATATATATATATATATATATATATATATATATACATATATATATATATATATATATATATATGTTCATCATATTTGATATAGCCATACAACTATATTTCTGTAATGATAACAATGTGAAGATCAAAATGATTAGTGTCTCCACACTGGATCAATCATCCATTATCTTCATCTGCTTATCTGGACACCATCGTGGAGGTTGCAGTTCCAACAGAATCCCAGACTTACCTTTCCCTGGTCACATTAGCCAGCTCTGACTTGGGGATCCCGAGGGGTTCCCAAGCCAGTGTAGATAATAATGATGAACAACGGTGAAAATAGAGATGTTAAAGGACTATTTACTCACTGATTACTGACGGGCAGTGTTCACAAGGATAAAACACAAGGATCCAGTCTTTAGGCGTGGACACTCACTTAGGTTATGGCGTTGTTAGAATTAAGCCGCATTGTAAGCTTGTATGTCTGCCACTCTTGATGCGCTAAACCGTCATGCAAAGCACAAAAAAATATTTATTTACACAGCCGCGTTTTTCAGCGGTGAGTCCGGGTAATCTTGGTTCGCTCGGGTGTTATGATAAACAGACCCGGGGTCCCAAGGTCATAGAATCTGATCGACCGTGTGCTTTGTTGTAAATCCTCATAGTAACCAGCACAAAGGACATGCCAAGTCTCATACAGTTCCACATGCAGGGTAGATTAATCTATCGTTTCCCCTCCTGCTCAGATGCCCCACGATCACCATGTGGAGGGGGTGGGAGGGGTTGGCCATGATAGCCTCCACTGTTTCCTCTCTGTTCTCACCTCATCATCCCAAAGCCTATGCCGCTTGTGCTTAGACCCGGTGAGAAGACGCTGTGATTGGCCAGTAGTCACTTTGATTGGCAGTTGTGCCAAAGACAAGAACGCTCACCCCAAAACATGTTGTACGGTTCTGTCCCTAACTTGAACGGCGCTGAGTCGGCTGAAGCAGAATTTGCCACATTCTGTGCCGCGACTCGCTCGCCTGAGCTCACTCGGCGGTGCCTCTCGTGGCTCAAGTCCGCTTCAGAGGGCGCGCCGCCGTCGCAGTATAAATATATATATATATATATTTATTTATTTTTTTGGGTGGGCAGAAAAAACAAATGGGTGGGCCCAGGCCTACCTATGTCCACCCGTGGTTACGCCCCTGGCTGTCAGTCTGATGTGCTTTTGAGTGACACAGATGCCCCACAGGGTATAGTGCTGTTACCCTTCATTTTCACCCTCTACACCTCTAACTTCCATTTGAACTCCAAGACACTGTTCACAGGGGCACTGAGGAGCACGACAGAGTGGTGAAGAACTGTTTGCAGTTGAGTAAGGCGAACTGCCTCCGGCTCAATGCTAGTAAGACCAGGGAGATGGTGGTGGACTACCGCACAACCAAGAGTGTACTGTACCTCCGGTCCCCAGCACTATCTGCAGGGAGGTTGTGGAGATTGTGGAAAACTACAAGTTCCTGGGAGTACACCTGAACATGCTTTTGAACTGGTCCGACAACTCAGATGCACTCTATAGCAAGGGGCCGAGGAGGCTGTTCTTCCTGAGAAGGCTCAGGTCCTTTTGTGTGTGCAATAGGATGCTGCAGATGTTCTATCGGTCTGTTATGGCTAGTGCTCTCTTCTTTGCGATTGCCTGCTGGGCAGTCACACATGCCGCAGTCTACCTGAAAGGTAGTTTGTGATCCATGCCACCATGCCGTGGTCCACCCTCATCACTGCAAGCTTCTCTCTCTCTCTCTCTCTCTCTCTCTCTCTCTCTCTAGTGATTGGATGAACAAAATACTGTAGATTCCTCCATCGTGTTATCCAATCACATTACAGTATATTTGTATTGTTTTGTTGATGATGTATGTGTGTGTTATTTTATATCCTTACCAGGTAAACAAGAACACATCAACAACACAGCAGGTAAGTGTGTGTGTGTGTGTGTGTGTGTGTGTGTGTGTGTGTGTGTGTGTGTGTGTGTGTGTGTGCAGTGGCGCGGGAAGGGGGGGGGGGCTACGGGGGCTGCAGCCCCCCTGGTGATGGGAAGGGATTTAAAAAAAAAGAAAAATTATTACATTTAAATTTAATTAAAATAATTAAATAACGTAACCCTAACCTAACCCTAACCCTAACCCTAAAACTGAAATAAAGTAAAGGAAAAAAAGTGCCAAAACCCACCCAAACCCGCACATTTTTCGACCTGAACGCGCAAAAAAATTGTGTGCGCGCACAGCGCGCGTGCATGCGTCAAGCGGATTCCCCCGACGCTCAGCCCCCATGGCTATTAAGTACTTCCCGCGCGCCTGTGTGTGTGTGTGTGTGTGTGTGTGTGTGTGTGTGTGTGTGTGTGTGTGTGTGTGTGTGTGTGTGTGTGTGTGTGAGACAGCAGCTGAAAATGAGTAGGTTGTTGGTTGGTGCTATATTTTGTTTGCCAGGGTGTACATCCTCAGTATTTTAAACTATAAATGTACTATGTGAGGATGTACCGTTGCAGAGATCTTAATTTTCTGTGCTGCTTTTATCTCAACCACTCTCTTCCTCTCTCTTCCTCTTGCAAACAGCACGTTTTGTGATGCAGCACAGGGCAGAGTTGACTCTAAAGGTTTCCACAGTTGAGGATATACTAAACAGTCTAGGAACCATGGTCACTGCTGAGCTTGATGCTGAGATTCTAAAGGAGAAGACCAGCATTGACCAGATGATGCGTCTGTATAGAGAAATACTAGAACCAGGGGGAGCAGAAGCCAAAGCAGCATTTTACAAAGCCCTTGAAAAACATGAACCCAACTTGTTTAATACGCTTGGTAAGATCACATGCACAGTACTACTAAATTACATTTTTTTCCCCTTCCTTTTTCAGAACAGACATCACTTTAATCTAAAAGAAAAACATCCAGCACACACAACAAACATAATATACTGTAAATTACAGTAGCAGTCTCATAGTGGGCATGTTTCATCCATGATGGCCTTCTTCAGGTACCAGTGTACCACCATCATTACTAGACACACCTGGTATCAACAGGTCATCCATTATGTCAATATAGAAACAACATTATACTCTATAAAAATGGAAAACTATGAAATACAATGTATTGTCAAGAAGAAGAAGTTCTTCATACAGCTGTGTTCTTTTCTCAAATAATGAAACCCAAAACGTTTTTGTCACTGTAATATTGTTCTTGTATTTCTCATTTTGTTATTTTGTCTTCTTACACTTCTTAATTTTTTTGTTATGTCAGATAACCAGACAGAACATCCAGCGATCCCGCAACCTCATTTTTGGTCACAGCGGAAATGTCCAGTCTTGTGTGGTGGGAGAGACACATCGGTAACTCTCACAGTAATGTCCATAGATGGACAGTTTGTGGTTTCAAGTTGAAAACCACTACTGTAGACAATACCATACAAGACATAACATTGTTCAATAGCACTCAGGTATGATATGATTGAATTAACATTACTGTGTTCTACAGGATACTAAGGATAAGCCTACTGAACAGGATGTTGGTGAACACTTGACTAAAGAAGATGCAGAAAAAGGTGAGCTTTTGTTTGGGAACAGTTCAATGCTTAAGGAAACCAGTGTGTAGGTTGTTGGCTGGTGCTACCTTTTGTTTGCCAGCGTATACATATTCAATATCTTATTCCAGATAATATAAATGTACCCGCTGTACACTACTATTTATGTGGGGATGTAGAAATGAAGATTTAATTAGTTAATTTTCTGTAATGCATTTATTTCAACCACTCTCTTTTTCTTTTGCAAAAGCACAATTTGTGATGAAGAACAGGGCACAGTTGATTCAACACATTTGCAAAGTCATGGCTATAGTAGACAATATACGGCCCAGGATCGATGATGAGCTTCGTACCAAGATTGAAGCAGGGAAGACAAAACAGAACCAAATGAGGACACTGTACCAGATATGCATGCCAGATGATCGCAACAAAGCAAGATTTTACAATGCCCTTAAACTACATGAACCCCACCTGTTAAAGTGGCTTGGTAAGATGTACAACTAAATTACTTTCATTACTTTCATTTAAAACTCCACCACACACGACAACTGTAACATAATTTATAGCAGCAGTCCCAATGTATGCCAATGTTTGTTAATAATACACACACACACACACACACACACACACACACACACACACACACACACACACACACACACACACACACACACATATTTATTATATATACCCTTTATCTTGTCTTTTTTTCTCATATTTCATATAATCACGTGATGACAGAACATCGAACAACCAAGGTAAGAATTGTGTATGACAATTATTGTATTTGTACCATACTTACTCTCTTTATGATGTATGATGAATAATGTCTAAAATGACCAAAGATTATTTTGCCATTACAAAAAAGTGCATGCATTTTCTAAATTACCTGGCTGGCTGCTGATTCAGCATCCAGTTTGCCATAAGGAAATCTGATTCTAGATCTGTAGGCATATCATATCAGAATTGGCAATATCGGTTTTAAAAATGCAATATCAAAACTAGAAACAAAAACTGTATCACGCCTCCCTGGTTTTACTCTGCATTTTTGACGAGACATGGTATATTCAACGGCCTATAACAAGCGAACAGGGGGTCGCGATGATTATTCTTTTTGCGGAAGCACGGTGAAACCCTCCGTGTTTAGCTACGATCGGGGGCTCGATCATACTGGAGATAAATATTCTGTGATTACTTGAAAAGGTAAGAAAAAACGAAAAATCACTGGCACTATTGCCAAAAACCTGTTAAAGTGGCTTGGTAAGATGTACAACTAAATTACTTTCATTACTTTCATTTAAAACTCCACCACACACGACAACTGTAACATAATTTATAGCAGCAGTCCCAATGTATGCCAATGTTTGTTAATAATACACACACACACACACACACACACACACACACAATATTCTGTGATTACTTGAAAAGGTAAGAAAAAACGAAAAATCACTGGCACTATTGCCAATTATTTATGTATTTATGGAAGTATGGCGGATAAGAAGCTGAAAGAAAATCATTTTCTGAGGGGTGCAGCTTCAATCAGTGTTTTCTGCTAATGTTTCAAAAGGGTCAAAATGTTGGGAAAATGTTAAATAAAAATACTTCATATAACTAGTTTGAACTAATATGTGCATCAGTAGGCCTAATAAATCAGATAATAAGAATGCACTTGAATGCATCTGCAACCAGAATCATAGTTACTGTATAACAGGTGTGACATGAACCCCACTGGAAACTTGTATTACAAGTTTAGGTATCTGTCAATTTGACCATGCAATTAACATACGCATGTCGAAACGGTCAGCCCGATCGATTTTGAAGTTGATTATCTTTGCTCATGAAGCTCTCAGAAGGTTCCCCTTCCATTACTTTTCCTAAATATTCAATCCAAATTATCTTTTTTGTTTTTTTCATCTGAAAAGTTTTGTAAATATGAAATTAGGCACCTTCAGACCATCCCGGACGAAAATCTTCGTTTAAATTGACCACTCTCACCCATTCTCCCCCAGGCAGAGAAGGTCTTCACACCTCCAGACCACCTGGAGTTGCGTCATTGTTCTAGTTAATGGGATAATTTGCATGTCACTGTTAGCTCAAAACCTGGCAAAGCAAACTCTCCCCTCTAAATAAAAATCACACCCAGTGTGAAGTGAGCGGTGCCTTTGATGAGTTAATTTTATCAAGCTATATATGAACTAGAAGAACAATGTTAATTCCCTGTCCATTCATTTCAAGACTGCTAAAAAAATAAGTATTTTTACTCACTTTATCAGCTGTAAAGTATTTTTACTCACTTTAACGGCTGTAAAGTATTTTTACTCACTTTAACAGCTGTAAAGTATTTTTACTCACATTGATTACTTTTTACCCACTAGCGACTTTTCAGTTAATTGTAGATCGGTAATTTGTGTGTGTGTGTGTGTGTGTGTGTGTGTGTGTGTGTGTGTGTGTGTGTGTGTGTGTGTGTGCGTGCGCGCACGCACGCACGCACGTGTGCTGAGCCAGCCTCTCTGTGTGTGTGTGTGTGTGTGTGTGCGCACGCACGCACGCACGCACGCACGTGTGCTGAGCCAGCCTCTCTGTGTGTGTGTGTGTGTGTGTGTGTGTGTGTGTGTGTGCATGTCTTAAAGTGGCGCAGGTCTGTCTCCGGTTTGTGTTGAAACTCATACAATTCTGTATGTAACTCATACAATTCTGTATGAGTTATTTTTACTGAATGAATTACATCTTAATGGTAAACCTAGACCAAATAACAATGACCAATGAGCCATTATCATCATTACACATTAATGTTCCTTACAGACAGAACAATGAAAACCACTCCCCTTTAATGACAAGGAGCCAACATTACATAGCATAGCACATCGATATGTGCTACTTTAATGACTGAATTCCATGTGAATGGTAAAGCTATTGACCAATCAATGACTAAGTCTTGCATCCCCAGCAATGAATCAGTGTTTCAAACACTGGTGAGACATTCGATTTAAACACTATCATTGTCTCCGCCAGGCCGAAGGCATGGCGAGAGAGTATGTTTTACCCTCCGTCCGTCCGTCCTGTCTGTGTGTTACCAGCTAATCTCCGGCACCGTTGGCCCGGTCGCTCCGAAACTGTGCACACACACTCCCTGGATGCCAATTCAGAAACTCTACCCCAATTTTTTCACATGGGCCTGTTATAGCGCCACTGTTTTTTTATGACAAAGACCGGAAAAAATAAATCTCTCCGGACATCCTGACCGGTTGATAATGACACGGCGGTTCATTAATTATCACCGCAAAATTAGGCACATTTCAAATCCTCTGACTGCTTTGCAAGCTCGCTCTCTCTCTTTCTCTCTCTCTCTCTTAACAGCGTGCGTGTGTTTCTGGGAGAGAGAGAGAGAGACGTACTAGACGTCAGGCACGCCGGAAGGGGTTAAATAGTGGGGGGACAGTGATGACGTCATAGCGGGGCGTGGCAAAGTGGCGACGTCCTGACTCCCCCCGCAACCCCCGGGGGGAGTCTTGAGCTTGTAGATCTGCTATTTTTATACAGTTTTATACAAGGAATTTTTATACATTTTACACATTTGAAAACGTGTGAAATGGGACCTTCTGCATAATGAGTACTTTTACTTTTGGTACTTTAAATACATTTTGATACCAATACTTTTCTACTTTTACTCAAGTACATTTTGAATACCTTACTTTAACTTGTAACGGAGTATTTTTACATCCGGCGTCTATGCTAGACGTAGACAGAAAAGAGTTTGTCACACGCTGTTAGGTTACACCTATTTCCTGTTAATAATAACCAGTGTAAAATGTGCTGCATTGGGCGGTAAATAGGAGACACTTTATTGTGAAGGTACAACAGGAAAAAGAAGAGAGCTAGTTGTTGCTGCTGCTGCGTAGCCAGCGGTCTCGGCAGTCCGCGGTCCGGTTACAAGTTACAATATAGCTGCAAGCAGCGATAATACGGGGCCAGTGAATAGAGAGAGAGAGAGACATGGAAACGGAATAGATTGAAGAGAGAGAGAGTGACATGGAAACAATAGATTGATGAGAGAGAGAGGTGGAAACATAATGGTTTGATTGGACATCTCAACCTACTGCCATTAACAGGCAGTTCAAGGCAAGATCATAAACTCTTGCCTTCTTTCATGAACCAAGCCCCTGTTTCACTAACACTAAGATCACTCGTTCACAAACCATTTACCAATGAAGAAATTGTACATCTCCTCAGAACCAAAACTAGTGAAAGTAGCCGATCTACAAGCTCACAAACCATGAAAAGTTGTGAGATTGTAGATCAGCTATTTTCAGAATGAAGTATGTCATACGTTGAAAAAACGTACTCTCAAATAAGCATTTCAGGTTATCTTTACCATTTGCACATGTATTCATTGATACAGTCATGTTGTTTGCAATTCAACTTAAATTAAGTCTGCATCAAGTGAGGCTTGAACTGGCGACGTTGAGATTGTGAGGCATTCATATAAGGGAGACGCCATTGGCCCAACAGACAAGTAACTGTGAAAAAGGAGATGACACAGATGATACAGTTTCACGCAAATAGCTGAAAAATCCTGGGTTTAAGTGTTTTTCAAACTGCTCAAAATTGCGGACAATCTAAGGGCGGAGCTTACTGGTCAAAGCGATAGATGTGTTCCTCATGAGTCAAGGCACATGTGTAAGCAAGTTTCACGACTTTCGGCCAAACGAGGCATGACTTATGCCTGTTTAAAGTCTGCCTTTTCAAAAAATTGCTATAGCGCCCCCTTTTGGCCAATTGGAGTAAGATTGGTTTCAGTGACATTTGGAATGACCCTGTACATTTCTGCAAAGTTTCAAAGAAATGTGAGTCTGCATGTATGTTTTAGGCACAGATGAATAATTTTCATAAAACTGTAATAGTTAAAATCTATCTCCTCCTGGGATTTTTGAGCAATCTGCACGAAACGTTTAACACTTGAACTTTGGACCTCTGCCTACAAAAATTTCTAACGGATTTTCCATAAGTGAAAAAATGCAGAAGTTAGGAGCCAATGACTGTTTTTCATATAATTCAAAATGGTGGAAGATCTAAAGGTCAGAGGTCAAAAGTCAGACCACGAAAGTTGTCGGGCATGAAGAGACGCATGTGTGTATCAAAGTTTCATGGTTGTAGGTCAAACAGGGCATGAGTTGTACCTGTTCAAAGTTGGCACCTTCAATTGAGTGCTATAGCGCCACCCTTTGACGAATGAGTGTGAGAATTATTTCTTGGTTGTTTTTCATGAGCATCTACCATATGGCCGAGTTTCGTAAAAAGCGTATGCACAGTTAAGCCAGAACTGGCAAAAACAAGTATTTTTCAAACTGCTCAAAATTGCGGAAAATCTAAGGGCGGAGCTTAATGGTCAAATCGATACGTGTGTTCCTCATGAGTCAAGGCACATGTGTAAGCAAGTTTCACGACTTTCAGCCAAACGAGGCAATGACTTATGCCTGTTTAAAGTCTGCCTTTTCAAAAAATTGCTATAGCGCCCCCTTTTGGCCAATTGGAGTAAGATTGGTTTCAGTGATATTTGGAATGACCCTGTACATTTCTGCAAAGTTTCAAAGAAATGTGAGTCTGCATGTATGTTTTAGGCACAGATGAATAATTTTCATAAAACTGTAATAGTTAAAATCTATCTCCTCCTGGGATTTTTGAGCAATCTGCACGAAACGTTTAATACTTGAACTTTGGACCTCTGCCTACAAAAATTTCAAACGGATTTTCCATAAGTGAAAAAATGCAGAAGTTAGGAGCCAATGACTGTTTTTCATATAATTCAAAATGGTGGGAGATATAAAGGTCAGAGGTCAAAAGTCAGAGGGTGAAAGTTGTTCAGCATGAGGAGACGCATATGTGTATCCAAGTTTCATGGCTGTAGGTCCAACAGGGCATGAGTTGTACCTGGTCAAAGTTGGCATTTTCAATTGAGTGCTATAGCGCCACCTTTGGACGAAAGATTGTGAGAATTATTTCTTGATCGTTTTTCATGACCATCTACCATATGTCCGAGTTTTGTAAAAAGCGACAGCGCGGTTCAGCCAGAACTGCGAAAAGTGGCAGAAGAAGTGACAGAATAAAGCGAATAATAAAACAGGTCCAGAGCTGAGCTCTGGCCCCGTAATTATATAAAGTTGTGTATTTAACAGCCAGTCACACACAAGTTGTATCATTACTAGTTAGAATATGTCTCAGATACTAGGCTAATACAATGGCACTTGTGAGTAAAGTTGGCAAGTTGCCCTACAGTTTAACAACAGTGCAGGTTGAAGATTAAATCTAACACAGATGCGTAAATACTCTTCACAACAGCTATAGGCTACTGCAACTATGGCATCGAGGTGAAACATGACGTTAATCATAATCGTGGACCTATTTTTAACTCTATGAGGTGGACACGTTAAAACGTTACCACTTTGGACTGAATAGCTCTATGAGGAGACGACAATATTCTCACAACTCATCAACTTTCCCACGGCTGTCCCATCTAGACGCACGGACCGCATCCACTGTCTAATTATACAGTATAACCCCCTGTGAGTGAGTAGTGGTCTATATTTATTGCCCTAACAGGTCAGCTGAGCCACGTTATGAAGGATTCATCTGAAATGCCCAATTTTGTGCAGTGCCATTTGATTAGAAAATGCATACAAACGCAATTGAGTATTGAGAAACCATTACGCACGCAGCATGCGCAAATGGTAATGTAGGTAATTAATGTATTTGTGTAAGATGACCCTGCTATATAAAATGTGTATATTATCAGGGGTGCACATAACTTTTTAGGTCTGGTACGCAGAAGAGCACCTGGACATGTGACTTGGTGCGCATGGCGCCCGTCCCGTTTTGTGAATGGGGTCCCGTTTTGTGAAAAAAGGTCATTTTGATCCCCAAATCAGGCTATCCTATTGGCTACTGTCTCCCCTCTGTGCTCCAGACTAGCTCACAGCTTCTCCCCCAAACAGTGGGGGGTTCCATTGTCTTCTAAATAGCCATTAACATCTCAATTGCACTCTGCGCAGTCAGTGAGCCCACATAATGTTGTTGTTGTTGTAGGCAGGCAGAAACATTATAAAACTAGAAAAAGTGCTCCTCGGAGCACAAGTCTCCGCCAGGTCAGGTATGTTATTGTGGCCTCCTGGTGGCGCTAAAATAGGCCAATGTGAAAAGGGTGGCATTTCTTCTTAGGCCTTTTAATCGGACACTGCATTCATGATTTGAGGCATTTTGTTCCAAAAATGAGTTTTGCTAAATTAGACCTGCTGGTGGCGCTTTAACAGGCCAATGTGAATGTGAAAAGGGGGGCATTTCTTCCTCGGCCTAGTGGGAATCTGCATGCAAAAGTTCACAGAAATTGCACACTGCGTTCATGTTTTGAGGTATTTTGTTCAAAACTGACCAATCCTGCAAACTTTGGAAGCCACTGTAAGCCAAATAGGATGGAATATGAAATATCGGACAGATCCATCAGAATCACATGACTATGGAGATGCAGTGTACCAATTTGCGTGTTTTTTGGACAGAATCTGAAGGAATAATCTCCAGAAATGTATTTTACATAAGTCGGCCTCCTGGTGGCGCTGTAAAAAGCAGATGTGAAAAAATGCAGTGCAGATGATTTTCCTTGGCCTCTAGGGAGTGTGCGTGCAAAGTTTCACGCAGATCGGTGCATTTATAGTTAAAAATGCAAATCGGCCAGTTATAGCGCCACCATGAGGCTGATTTGAAAATTTTCAAGTGGCATTTCTTCCTCGGCCTAGTGGGAATGTGCATGTGCAATTTTATGGAAATGGCAAGCTGCGTTCATGATTGGAGACAGTTTGTTCAAAACGGACCAATCCTGCAAACTTTGGAAGCCAACCTTAGCCAATGAGGATGCAATATGGGAAATCGGACAGATCCGGGTTGATCACATGACTATAGAGATACTGGCCCTCATTTATCAACGCGGCGCAGCCCAAATAATGAGCGTACGGCGCAATCACCGCACCTTTCGGCATTTATCAATATATCCTGACGTGGGCTTCACCCTACCGTACGCTGAGATCTCACGTCTGGTCGAGACCAGTTGTTGACGTTGGCTGCACCCGTTTATTCCATCCTAGACCTGCGGAGCAGCATTGTCTGACTGTCTGACAGGCATCGAGACACATAATCCACTCCTAAATGTGTATCTACACTAATAAATAATCGCTGTGAAAATATATAATTTTATAAAGTAATTTAAACAAACTGCTTTAACAGTCATTCAGATAGATCTGTCTGTATTGAAAATAGCAGATTTACAAGCTCACAAGCCAGCGTTGCATCGCGACGCGTTGTGAGCTTGTAGATCTGCTATTTTCAAAAATATACGAGCGCTTTTGCGCCGGGAGTCCCGCGGTCGGGACGGCACCATTTCATGGACAGTGAGGTCTACAAACTTACAGTAGCTTGTCCTATGTTATGGAGTTATGTCATAGAGAGTTATGTAGGCTACACAACCTGGCTGGGTTAAGGATATAAACCCGACGCTCCAATATTAACGTGGCGGCACGGAATCACTGCATTCCGCCCGAGTCTCATGTACCGCTACGCTACCTGAAAGACAAAGTGGGGCGGGCGCGTGTGTGTGTGAGAGAGAGAGCGAGACAGCGAGAGAGCGAGCGAGAGAGAGCGAGTGAGAGAGGCGTGTGCGTTTGCGACGAGCGGGGGAAACTGTTTCTTATTGGCTTTTCATGTCTTTGGTCGTATTCTGGTTCGTCTTCATGTCGTAAAATCGGGGCGTTTTGAGAATATTTTAAGGGCGTGTTATTTAAATGACGCTCGTTTCAGCCGTGACATTTATCAACGCTGGGCCCAAGTGTAAGCTCGGATCAGCTGTGTAGGATGTGTTGATAAATGTGACTTCGATGTTGGTGTACGGCCGAATATATGGAAAAATATACGCCGGTTTATACGCTGCGTTGATAAATGAGGGCCACTGTGTACCAATTTGCATGATGTTTGGTTAAAAGCTGTAGGTGTAATGGGAACAAATGGGTTTTGCACAAATCGGCCTCCTGGTGGCGCTATGACAGGCCCATGTGAAAAATGTGGGGCAGAGGTTCTGAATTGGCATCCAGGGCACCGGCTTCGAATGCTATCAATTCATTGAATGGGCGTTTTATCAGACCATTGAATGGGCGAGTAGGCGACGAGTAGGCGATACACGGACCTACCCGCGATTTGTCAGACCATTCATTGGGCGTAATCAGGAGTTACTGACCTACTTTGGAGGCGGAGCAGTCCCCACAACAATATTTACAATTCTGTGCCTATCGGTACATAACTCCAACGGCGCTGAGTAGGCTCAGGCGAACGTCGCACCTCCAGTTCGCTTGAGACTGCGCGCCTCCGTCATGGTCTGAAACCAAAACAACCAAAACCAAAACCGAAACTGAACTATTTAAGTCATCTCCGTTGGTAGGTCAGTATGTCTTGATAACACCCAATGAATGGTCTGATAAATCGCGGGTAGGTAAGTAGGTCGCCTATTTTGCCCCTTCAATGGTCTAATAAAAGGTGATAATGTCCCATTCAATGCATTGATAGCGTCCGAATCAGGTGTCCAGGGAGTGGGTGTGCACAGTTTCGCAGCGACCGGGCCAACGGTGCCGGAGATTAGCTGGTAACACACGGACAGGACACACGGACGGACGGACGGACAGACGGAGGGTAAAACATACTCTCTCGCCATGCCTTTCGGCCTGGCGGAGACAATTAGGCTAACTTGTAATGGTAACTGCAGATTCTGTATGTAAAATCTTTATTAAAAAAAGCGTATAAAACAGCGCAAGCTGTAGCGTCACATTAAACTCTTCAGTGAAACATGGAGCCTATATGAACGCTATTCTGCCCTCCCTAGGTGAATGACTGGCTAGTTTGGCAGATAGCGAACAGTCTTTCCAACGAGTACAAACGGTTTGTAGTTTAGGCTGTTTATTGCCACTGGAGAAGTTGTAAAACTGCAATACAGAAAATACAGAACAATATACATTCTGTATTAATATTGTCAAAACATAATATGCACAAACTGCAATAAACATGACAAAACACATACAGTCAATCTGCTATCACCACTGTAATGCAGCTGTAGCCAACAGAGGTTGATTAGCTTATTTGGCTTCAGCCAGCTTCAAACATAAAACAACATCAAATTTAGCTTCATCTAGTTTCAATAGTATTTGGATAAACATCACAAAATAGACTAACAGAAGACTTAGATCAAACAAAACTTCCAACAAATGTGCTTACAGTCATATGTTTTCCAAGGTTTGTCACAAGAACAGGATCATAGCATGCTGTCTCCTCTGCTGTCTTACACATACTGAGAAACTATGGCAAGCTCAAAGGTTAAAAAAACATCACATGGTGCTAAACAAACCAATATACAAAACCACCACTAGGTGGCAATAATACACACTAACAGTGGGCAGAACACTCCTCGACTGGTATAATGCTTTATACCACTTCTACACAGTCTCTTTGCTGAGGAGTAGCACTACTTCTAAGACAGGCTTTGTGTACACCTTCTGGGTGTCTTGTCTCATGACTCTCACTTCCACCTTCCGAACTCTGTTGTCTTGACTGGGGAGCACCTTAACGATGAGTCCGGTGGGCCACTCGTTTCTTTTGACTTGTGCGTCTTTCAGCAACACAAGATCCCCAACTTGCAGATTGGGCTTGTCTGACTGCCACTTTCTTCTTGGTTGGAGAGTGGGAAGATAGTCGTGTCTCCATTGTCTCCAGAACATATTGGCCAGGCCAGGCTTCCATTGTTTGCCATGGAGGTCTTTGGGATCGAACTCTCCAGGGGGTTCAGACACAGACACTTGTTCACCTTTGAGGAGACTTCCAAGCTCTTCTCTGTAAACTTCCTGCTGTACACATTTGATGACTTGTATTGTCGCCTGCTTTTGTTCATCGACCTTGCAGCTCTCTGCAGCTCTGGTGCTGGTAGCCAACTTGGCTTGCTGAATGAGTCTGGCTACAGTTCGGGTTAACGACTTCCAGCTGGAGAACTGTTCAAACCTATTGGAGCCACGCTGGTTTTCAGTGGCTTTGGTTCTGAAAGTGACTACCTGCGGACAAAAGGGTAAGGGGGCTACCCAGCTATTTGAATTGTCTATGTAGACTTCATCTTCAACAGATAAGACTAGCTTATCGTTGTGATGTGTTCTCTGAAACACTCTGCTGACAAAGTCACCCATCTCCTCCATCTGGATTGATGGTTCTGTAGGACTCTGATGACCATGTTAAGGTGTTGAGATGAACATTGGTTCTGTAAACACTAACGTTGGTTGGTTTATGGGCCCGTCCCAAGCACACATCGCCGACGATGACCCAGCCGAGGTCAAGGCGTTGTGCATAGGGTGCGTCGTGGGGTCCATTATACCGCTCCCGAACTTTATGCACACGCAGAATGTCCCTGCCGAGGAGAAGCAGAATGGGAGCATCTGGTTTTCCCACTACTGGTTTGAGATGGGGGTAGTGGCAAGCTATCTCAGGAGAGGGAATCTCCGACCTGTCATCAGGCATCATGTTGCATTCGATGAGTGTTGGAAGGGGCAGTTGTAATTTGCTATCCATTGAATCTATGACAAAGTTGCTGGCTCGTTGCCCTGTTGTCTCTGTGACTCCTGAACAAGTTTTCAAGGTGTATGGTTCTGCGCCTGCCTTGATATCGAAGTGGTCAAAGAAGTCTGCTTTAGCTAGAGAACGATTGCTTTGTTCGTCAAGCACAGCATAGATCCTGGCAGCCTTCTCTCTATGGCCAGCAGGGTAGACTCGAACCAGGCATATTTTTGCACATGATCTGGAGTTGGTTGCATCCCCACAGACTTCGGTACACTTTGACATTACTGCTGGATTGTCATTCTCTTGTTGCTCCTCGCCATGATCGATGTTAGTGTCAACCCTCTCTGCTTCCCATGGGGGTGGCCCTGGATGTAGTGCAGAGGGATGCCTGTCGCTGTTACACTCCTTACACTGTACTGCTGTGTTACAGTCCTTGGCAAGATGGCGAGTGGAAGCACAGCATCTGTAACAGATACGCTTGTCTTTGAGATAAGCTTTTCTTTCTTCTAAGGACTTGCACCGAAAGCTGCGACATTTCCTCAGAGGATGGGGCTTACTGTGTAAGGGACACTGCTTGTCTATGTCCTCTAACTTCTTTTCTGATGAGTCCTGACTGGTTTCAGATTCTGACGAGACGTCAGTCTTCCTTACAGATACTGGCGTTCTGTGTTCACCTCCACTGGTGACATAGGCGAAACTTGGATCGTTGCGAGTTTGGGCTTCATCGCATACAAACCTCACAAAGAAGGTAAATGGCGGGTATGAGACTCGATGCTCTTTCTTGAACCTTGACCCTGCGGTTACCCATTTCTCCTGAAGATATAATGGGAGCTTTGCTAAGATTGGATTGACCCCATGTGCCGTGTCAAGATGTGATAGGCCGGTTAGATATCCATTCATTTTTTGCTGCCTCCAGCTCTAACAAAAGGTCTCCAATTCTCTCAGTTTTTTGTTGTCTTTGGCTGAGATCCGTGGGAAGTCTTCAAACGTTTTCAGCATTGCGTGCTCTATAACCTCAGGGGCCCCAAAGCACTCTTCCAGTCTTTGCCACACCATGTTGAGGCCTGCAGTTGCGTTATGGATGTAGGCTGCTCTCAATCTTTTGGCTTGCTCAGCTGACGCAGGTCCCAGCCACTTAGAGAGTAAGTCAAGCTCTTCCTGAGGTGTCAGGTTCAAGTCTCTGGTTGAGCTGAAAAAAAGATGTCTTCCAGGCCCAATAATTTTTTGGGCGATCATCATATTGCAGGTTGGCTAGGTCAGACGTACCAGGAGGATTATATGGAGACGAGTGTGTAGAGTAATGAGGCTGGAGAGGATGAAATTCCTTACTTGTATGTCTCGTGTCACGTGAATCTTCTCCCAAACTCCTGTACTCTCGTTTGGGGCTTACAACACAAGTGTGTTGTGTTGATACCTTTCTAATGGCTTGAGGCTCTGTATGGGATTGTGAAGGTAAGTCTTTGAACTCTAGGTTACTGAATTCACCAGCCTCTGCAGAGCAACTTCTTTTTTCATCATCATCCATATCTCGCTGGCACCTTGATGGAGAAACAGGTTCTGATTTGGCTGTGTGAGGGAGTGAAGGTTGACAATGGTTCATCTTTGCGTGTTGCTTCACATACTCTATGGTGCGCTGCATAGGGTTGAGTGACACCATGTTAGTCTCTAGCTGACGGCGTTGAAATTCTCCATTTTCCTCTTGGGCGGATGCCTCCAAAACCTGAGCTTCAGCTAGTGCTACAGCGGCTGCTTTCTCCGACTGGAGCACTTGTAAGTCTGCTTGTAGCTCAGCTTTCTTTTTAACCTGATCAGCTTTCTTTTTTGCAGCTTCCAAATATGCATTTTCTTGTTCATATTCCATTTCTGCTTGCTGTTTTAACAGATTTGCCTTCTTATGGGCATAGGCAAATTGGACCCGTGCGGCCTCTGCTTTGGCCCTTGCTCTGGCAGCACGAGTGCTGGATGTAGAGGTCCCACTTGACCTTGTAGAACCGGAGCATTCTGACCTGGTTACCAAAGTCTCATCTATAGCTTTAGAAGCCTCCATGTTGAAACAGGCTTGTAGGGTTGCTGCAGAGTCAGTGCTGTTGATCCTCTCTTTGCTGGAAAGCCCGCTGTGATACATGACTTTTTACTATTCTGCCTGACTGGCTAGTTTGGCAGATAGCGAACAGTCTTTCCAACGAGCACAAACGGTTTGTAGTTTAGGCTGTTTATTGCCACTGGAGAAGTTGTAAAACTGCAATACAGAAAATACAGAAAAATATACATTCTGTATTAATATTGTCAAAACATAATATGCACAAACTGCAATAAACATGACAAAACACATACAGTCAATCTGCTATCACCACTGTAATGCAGCTGTAGCCAACAGAGGTTGATTAGCTTATTTGGCTTCAGCCAGCTTCAAACATAAAACAACATCAAATTTAGCTTCATCTAGTTTCAATAGTATTTGGATAAACATCACAAAATAGACTAACAGAAGACTTAGATCAAACAAAACTTCCAACAAATGTGCTTACAGTCATATGTTTTCCAAGGTTTGTCACAAGAACAGGATCATTGCATGCTGTCTCCTCTGCTGTCTTACACATACTGAGAAACTATGGCAAGCTCAAAGGTTAAAAAAACATCACATGGTGCAAAACAAACCAATATACAAAACCACCACTAGGTGGCAATAATACACACTAACAGTGGGCAGAACAAATGCTGAAGCCCACTGTCTAATTATGTGACTATCTCCATTGTCCAAAACACATCGATATCTCTTGACAAGCCAATATTATATTATATAATATTCACATTATTGTCTGAGTGTAAAGCTCTCATTCTATCACCTGTCCACGCTGACAGAAGCGTCTCCTCTCCTGTCCCTCTCTGTCCCTCTCTCACCTTGTCAGCGTAATTGATTTAACATCAATTACCTTCTGTATCTTAGCACCTGTGAGAATCCTTCCTGGGTGAAAGGTGGCAGAGAAAACATGGTATAGAATTTCACTGATGTAGGATGTACCCATTCTCTCAATAAGCATATGGAGTTGATAATGAAGCACACTGATTGGATAGATAGACAGATGACATTTGAGTAGGGTCCAGTTGAATGCCTGCTTCCACTCAGGGCATGTGGCATTGCACTCATTGGCTGAAATATTTGAATATGACAAACAAGGCTGTTACTGTAGTACAAATACACTTTTTGTGAAATTATGTATTTACATCTGTGATTTCTCTTTTTTAGCTGTGTATAAAATAACAATAATTGTAAGCCTCCTGTGATAGTTTAACATTTCCCATCTGTCAACACTGGAGAATGTATTTCACTGCAGTCTTGCCAGATGTGGTTGGCACACAGGTGAATCACAGTAATGTCCATAGCAGTTTGTGTCAGCAGTATGTACACAGTTCATAAAAACTCAACATAATTAAGGGATCAAAGTGTTCCCTACATTTATTTTAGCAGTATACATGTAGGTGGACAATGTGTTTGTGGTTTCAGGTTGAAATGCATTACTAGAGTCTAGACAATACCATCCAAGATGTAACATTCTTCAGTAACACTCATAAGACCACAATGGAAACAAGCTGTGTTATCATTTAGCATTGCTTGTATAATTGTACCTACTGTACTGTTCGCAACTTGTTGATAACGTCTTCAATCAATCAATCAAGTCAGGCGCGCGGGAAGTACTTAATAGCCAGGGGGGCTGAACGTCAGGGGAATCCGCTTGACGCATGCACGCGCGCGCATGCGTCCCGTCCGCGCGTGCGCGGTTTTTTTGCGGGTTCAGGTCGAAAAATGTGCGGGTTTGGATGGGTTTTGGCACTTTTTTTCCTTTACTTTATTTCGGTTTTAGGGTTAGGGTTAGGGTTACGTTATTTAATTCTTTTAATTAAATTTAAATGTAATAAAAAAAGCATTGTTTTAAATCCCTTCCCATCACCAGGGGGGGTGCAGCCCCCGTAGCCCCCCCCTTCCCGCGCCACTGAATCAAGTAATCAAGCAATCAAGCAATCAAGCAATCAGTCACATTTTTTTGCGGGTTCAGGTCGAAAAATGTGCGGGTTTGGGTGGGTTTTGGCACTTTTTTTCCTTTACTTTATTTCGGTTTTAGGGTTAGGGTTAGGGTTAGGTTAGGGTTACGTTATTTAATTCTTTTAATTAAATTTAAATGTAATAAAAAAAAAAAAATTTAAATCCCTTCCCATCACCAGGGGGGCTGCAGCCCCCGTAGCCCCCCCCCCCCCCTTCCCGCGCCACTGAATCAAGTAATCAAGCAATCAAGCAATCAAGCAAGCAGTCACATTTATTTGCGGGTTCAGGTCGAAAAATGTGCGGGTTTGGGTGGGTTTTGGCACTTTTTTTCCTTTACTTTATTTCGGTTTTAGGGTTAGGGTTAGGGTTAGGTTAGGGTTACGTTATTTAATTCTTTTAATTAAATTTAAATGTAATAAAAAAACATTTTTTTAAATCCCTTCCCATCACCAGGGGGGCTGCAGCCCCCGTACCCCCCCCCCCCCCCCCCCTTCCCGCGCCACTGAATCAAGTAATCAAGCAATCAA
The DNA here is from genome assembly GCF_963454915.1 of Gymnoscopelus microlampas. NCBI lineage: Eukaryota > Metazoa > Chordata > Actinopteri > Myctophiformes > Myctophidae > Gymnoscopelus > Gymnoscopelus microlampas. The sequence goes on from NC_139956.1 coordinate 48,252,540, forward strand.
GCAATCAAGCAATCAGTCACATTTTTTTGCGGGTTCAGGTCGAAAAATGTGCGGGTTTGGGTGGGTTTTGGCACTTTTTTTCCTTTACTTTATTTCGGTTTTAGGGTTAGGGTTAGGTTAGGGTTACGTTATTTAATTCTTTTAATTAAATTTAATTTTTTAAATCCCTTCCCATCACCAGGGGGGCTGCAGCCCCCGTAGCCCCCCCTTCCCGCGCCACTGAATCAAGTAATCAAGCAATCAAGCAATCAAGCAATCAAGTAATCAAGCAATCAAGCAATCAATCAGATATGATATGAATGAAATAACATGACTGTGTTCTACAGGATCCTGTTAACTTGACTCCAGAAGAAAAAGGTGAGCTTTTTAATGTCCTTGGTGGTACAGTTCAATGCTCGAGGTAACCAGTGATGTGGCTGGTGCTACATTTTTTTAGGCCACAAAGTTCCAAGCTCACAACCTCTGAGCTTGTAGATCGGCTATTTTCCTAATAGGTTTGATTTGCTGTGTTGACTTTAACAAAGTAAGATACTGTATGTACTGTCTCTATATAAAATTTTGTTTTCATAGACCTGGTTGCTTTTTTCTCTCGCAAAATATCTGGCACCCTTTGGAATTTGTAGGCCTGACGTCACCGTGGTTCTCAAACTGTGGGTCGGGACCACAACGGAGCCCAAAATAAATGTCAAATCACCTTTGAAATCAGTTTTATGCCTCTAACGTGTGTATTTCACTAAAATGCCCATATCTCTGATTCTAAAGAAAAAGAGCAGTTTTTTTGTGAAAACAAGCTGTATTCAACTACCAATAGCTAAAAAAGCTTTTGGGATATTCCGTGTGTTCATAGTCATAGCACAAAATATTCTAGGGGTCCTCAAAGATTAGTCAAAATGGTCAAAATGCCTGGCATTGGTGAAGCAGTGTTGCCAGATTATGTGAGAGAAACAAGCGACGAGGTCTATGAAAACAAGCCCAAAAGAAACGACCAGTTTCACCACTTGAGCCCATTAAATCAGCTATCAGCAAAGACAATCTTGAAAGCAAGCCCAAATAAGCAGCTACACTTCAGAAACAAGCCAAAACAAAAGCAACCAGCAACTGATATTTATAAGCGACTTTACAGGAAAACAAGCCCAAAGTCGCTTATAATAATCAAACCTGGCAACAATGTCTGAGGCACGACATTTTGAACCAGCTAGGTTGCAATATCTAGCCCTATGAAACTTCAACTTGGTGTTTGCACTTTCTCCATTTACAGCCCGTACATCTACATAAACGTTCAGATTTGAATAAAGTGCTGACCGCATGACCACAGATGTTACAATTATGTTTGCACAGGTATAAGTTCCCGTATCTTCAGCATTGTTCAATAAAAAGCGTTTTAATCCGATCGGCGGCCATTTTTTCATATAGTTATAATGTATCAGAGTGCAATACACCTCCCAACCGATACGGTCGAGTAGTTAAAAGCATATGAAGAAAATGGCCACCAATCGGATTAAAATGCTTTTTATTGAACAATACGGAAGGTACTTATGCAGACCCGTACATGATTGTAACATCCGTGACCATGGGATAAGCACTTTATATTTGAAATATGAACATTTATGTAGATGTACGGGTTGTAAATGGAGAAATGCAAACACCAGGTTGAAGTTCAGCCATGACGCTTGACAACGAGCTAACAAGGCTAAGCTAACTAGCCTCGCTGCTCCACGTTGTTTTTGTCCACATCTTCATTGAAATACTTCCATACAAACCAACGTCAAGCAGCCTGTTGTTTAGCTGGGGCCGCCCTCACCTAGCTGCTGTATTGGCTACAATGTTATATTTTTATACAACTAGATTCTGTCCCGAAAAAGACTAACGCAATACTGGCCGCTTCCCATCGTGGTGAAGTTGGTTTCAGGTTGGATATTCTCCCAGCTGGATATTACTCCAGTAAATTAAAAAATACCATAAATTTGTACTTAAGTACAGTACTTGAGTAAATGTACTTAGTTACTTTACACCACCACAGTACAGGCATGGATACTGATGGGCGAGGATTAGGCTTGTAACCGGGGAACAATGAAGCCAACGACCAACCAAAACCCCTCATGCAAATGTTGTCCCTGCACGTTAAAATCACTCTCCGCCCACACAAGACCGACAGAAACACACACAAACACAGCTGTTTTTGTAATGTAATTTAAACCAATTAATGATTCTAAAACGACTATCTTTTGGAATACAAACCTTCTTCAACATTCAAACTGTGTTGATATGAAAAAAAAAACGAAAAGCACAAAAAAAAAAATCAAACTTATTTTGCTCTTTTCTACTGTTTCACAACGGGCGACTTGAAGCCCCTTTCTCCTGCCACAGTCACATATTATAAATAAACTTTTAAAGTTTGATACGTATCCAATCTTTGTGATTAGCAGTAGCATGCATGTTTTCAACACGACACGTCCTCACAGTGAAATAATGGGCGGTCTCGGCTCGATGTTTAGCATCTCACAGTTTACATTTGACATGGTTTTCATTCATTGTTAAATACTGTGTATCACTCTCTCGTCTGTGAGCCATTGCAGTCCTTTGAAATAACTGCTTTATAACTGTGCGTTCCTGCCGACGTGGCTCAACTAGTGCCTTGTTGCTTCGTTGTACAACGGTGTCCCGCAATGAACACAGCTGTCAAACAAGCTCACACCGTATTGCATCCGTGACACGTTGTAGGCTTGTCGATCGGCTTGCATTCGTACGTAACTATAAACCGAGAGACGAGTATAATGGTGCGTTCACACGGGCAGATTAAAAGATACATGCTACCATTCATTTTCGATGGAAACCAGCGACATGAAGATACAAAGATACATCCGACGTTTGTAGCTGTAGCTCTAGCGACAAAGCTACAAATTCAAGTTGCGCTGGGTTCAACTTCCAGATACAAAGCTACAACTGTAGCTCCGATGTCTGCACGTTTGATGACGTCAGCGACCGGCAATTCCGACTCCACCAATCACAGCGCGTCCTTACCGGGTCTTGCTCAAACTAGCAGTACTAACGCCACTCTTGTGACAGAGAGGCAGAGAAGACCTCCTCTACATTACAGTTTTACTGTAATATCAAACAACCGACAGTGTGAACAATAAACCAAAGTCCATTTACTGTACAGTAGTATTAGCTTATATATTGGCTGTAAATTAACAATTAAAACAATTAGAAATATTTTTTTTAGCATACACATGAAATGTTAAAATTTTATTTGGAGACTGTCACGTATATTTGAAAATTCAAATTTTCGTTGTCATCCCTAGTACACTTCATAACATGTCAAGGTCACGCAAATTGCTCTGGTGCACCGCACCTGGTCCGTGGGCCCTCTATTAGGGATCCATGGTGTGCATCCTCAATATCTTATTTCAAAACTATAAATGTACTAGTTGTTACACTACTATATATGTGGGGATGTAGAGATGCAGAGAGCTTTTTTTTCTGTGATCCATTTATCTCAATAACTCTTTTTCTCTTCCAAACAGCATGTTTCGTGGAGGAGAACAGGGGACATTTGATTACAAATGTTTCCAGAGTCATGGCTATACTAGACACTCTAGAATCCATGGTCCATTCTGAGATCTATGATGAGATTCAAGAGGAGGAGACAAGCATGGACCAAATGTGGATTCTGTATAGAGAAATACTACAACCAGGGGGAACAAAAGTCAGAGCAGCATTTTACAATGCTCTTAAAGATCACCAACCCCACCTGTTGAAGATGCCTGGTAAGATCACACATACTACTACATGCCTTACTCCTTCATGTTAATGTTACACAACCTTAACCTCTCTCACTGCCAAGGACGACTTAGGACGAGACATCGTCATAACGTCCTGGCTGCCCCCTCCTCAATGTGTTCAGACAGAGCTGAAGTGTGGGCTCATTTTGACTTCCACAATAAAGACAGCAGTCACAGCACTAAGCTCTGTTGCGTGACGGACGGTGTTGCTTTCCTACTTTATTTTTGCACCTTGTTAATAAAAAGGCAATTAAAAAGTCTAAGCTGCTTTAGTGAATTATTTCTGCTTGCTGCTGGTCTTGCGTGTGCACCCCAGGTAGATCTTACATCCGTTGTAGAAGGTGGTGCACTGGCTACCACTTTGTGCTGTGACTCCTTGCTCCTTCACTCAGATCAAAAGATGCACTGAGCCTTCAAAATGCCAAGGCTACCTCTTTTTTTTATCTTTGCTCTTTATAAAGCACAATTAAAAATATATAAAGTAGTTTATTTTTTAGTATCTCCAAGTTTCCTCTTTTTGGGGATTCAGAATATGGTCACCCTAATGTATGCTTGCATGTAACTTATGCATGATAACATTATCCAAAATGTCATTGTTTCAGATGAAGAAGAGGCCAACCACAGTGAGATATACTGACTATACTGCAATATACTGACTATTTTGATCAAACATTCATTTATGCAGAAAATGTAGATATTGTATATCACTGCTGTCGGGTCCAAAACTGTTCCTTTTTGGTCTTGATTTAAACAAAAATATTTAAAATATCACGCAGTACGAGACGTTGTGAACTTGCAGATCAGCTAGTTTCAATACTTTTGTGCAACACTCCTTTATGATGACATGGGGAAATATGGAGATTTGAGTTATATATAGATTTGAGTTTTCTGCCCGACGGCAACAATATATGATAGTTAACATTATTTGTAACCAGTGTTGGGGATAACAGGGTTACAAGTAACAACGTTACTGTAACGGAATACTTTATTGGGTAATGGAGTAACGCGTTAGTTTTGCAGTTAGAGTACTCGGTTACTTTCGGATACTTCATTAGCAGTACAGTTCAAAATAAGGTCTGCTAAGAGGATTTTTAAACCCAAGAAAGCCTATGGCTTGTTTCCATTGGGGTCCTTTGTACTCAATTCATAGAAACATTTGATGACAGACAAATATTCACTACTATGCAAAACATTGTATAAACAGTTTGAAAACAAAAACAAAAATATGTACAGCAAACAGTTCAAGGGGGAGGGCTAGGCTTTGACTTTTAGAGGGGCCAGTTTCGAATTGCAGCCACCTGTAAGTGCTCTTTTAGAGCGGTTTTGAAGGAGAGTAGGGTTTTACACTCCTTCACGACTTGGGCATTCCACATTTTTGTGGCATAGCAGGAGAACAAATTTAACCCCTTGTTAGAGACAAATCTGGGTTGGACGTGATTAGTGGAGCTTCCTCTGGTGTTGTGATTGTGGACTTGATTGATGTTTTTGAAGTAGTTTGACAGGTACATGGGTGTCTTTGTGGTGTAGTGCATCTTGTAGACCAGGCCCATTGCAAGTTGCTGTACTCTGTCCTCTACCGTGAGCCATCCAAGTCTAGCAAAGTGAGCAGGGGTTAAAGGAGTTGTAGATGTGAGGCCAAGAAGTAGCCTTACCAGTTTGTTTTGGGATGTCTGGAGCCTTTTTTTTAAGACCTACCATGAGGTGTATGCATAGTAAGTAAGTAACCTTGGAGGTCCAGCATGACCATGCCGCACAGTATTTGCCCAAGTCCACCTCTTATTTGATGTGGTCGTTCAAATAGAGAAGGCATGTGTCAGTGGAGTGGAATGTTCTGAAGCCAGATTAGAATTACATTAGTTTTTTTTCAGCAAGATACTTTTCAACCTGTTCATAAACTATTATTTCCATAACTTTCGAGATGTAACTAAGAATAGAAATAGGGCGGTAGTTACCTGGGTCTAATTTGCTTCCTTTTTTGTTAGGGGTGTGCCGATATATCGTCCCGTGATATATCGCGATTTTTTTTCAATCATTATAATCAGGCATGCAAACAGCCCCGAGGTGAAAAGGGTGACAACACTGTGTCACATGCGGAGACACGCTGTGAGCGGCTTTGCAAGCTCTAGCTCTCTCTCTCTCTCGCTCGCTATTTCTTTCTCTCTCTCTTAACAGCGTGGGTGTGTTTCTGGGACTAGGAATACCACGATAACGCAATGGTGACTATGAACCATGTACCCAAACCCGTTGGAGGCTGCTTTTCCCAAGCTGAAATCTGCACTTAAACTGCAAGGCTTCATGGATGTTGAACACACACAGCTTAACGTCGGGAAAGTTACACGACTCACTCGCCCAGGTGGTGTCAATAATAGGCTACTAATCACCACAATCGTAACAAAATTCAGAATCACAGCGCTGCCTGTTTCGGATTCTGCACGTTAAAGTATATTAATTTATATATACTTTAACGTATATTAACCATTTTCTCATAATGTATTGGAGTGCAATACACCTACCAACCGATAGGGTCACTCAGTTGAAAGCATATGGAGAAAATGGCCACCGATCAGATTAAAATGCTTTTTATTGAACAATACGGATGATACAGGTACTTCTGAGAGCCCGTATATACATGTAACATCCGTGGCCATGGGATAAGCACTTCATATTTGAAATATGAACGTTTATGTAGATGTACGGGCCATAAATGGAGAAAGTGCAAACACCAGGTTGAAGTTCATCCATGACGGTCGTGACAGTCGACCGTTGTGTATCCATGGCAATTACTCCCTCTTTTTTCCCCCCATGTTTTTAGTTTATTGAAATAATGCCATGCACATTTTCCAGTGCATAGCCTACTGCAGGCCTTGTTGACTAGATTTAGAAGAGATTTTGAAGCTCTTGCTCCTGAAATGATCGATTATTTTTAAGGGGAAAAGCCATCATTTAACATGCAAGTCAATGGGTGAGAAGCAGAGATTGCCAGGCGCAAATGGTAGTGTAGGTAATTTATGTATTTGTGCAAGATGACCCTGCTACTGTATATAAAATGTGTATATTACTCGTTCATCATGGTTCATGTTCAAATAGCTCAATCCAAAATATAATGCTGTAGTGTTAGGCTGTATTTACGCACCTGCTTGTAATTAATGCTTAAACATAATTATGACTGGTATTTTTTATCAAATGTCTGATAAATTTGAATCATTCCGGACATTGGGACCAGCAGATTACAATCCTATAGCGCGACCCCTGGTATAGACCACATTGCTTAGCAGAGTTCAGTGATGCAAATGCATGTCAAGTTGATCAACAGATTGTATTATTCTCCAATGCAATAACAGTACTGAAATGAAGGCTATAAGGGCAATAATGGGAGCCCTTTTTAAAAAAAAAGTGTAAGTAACTAGTAAAGTAACTGAGTTATTTTTAAATGAAGTAACTAGTAATGGTAACTAGTTACTGGTTTTCAGTAACTAGCACAACACTGCGCCCGCCATTGTTAATCCTCCTCCACCTTCCCAGAACAAAGCACAGAAACGCAGGTAGCACCTGTCATTGGTCAAAAGCCAATGAGGGCTGGGCCTGAGGGCTAAAACATATGAGCCCCAATGGTGAGTAAATCAAGCAGGCGTGTCATGTCAGCTGTCAATCACTCAACTCAATGAAAGCCAATGGAAGCTGATTGGGATAAAATAAATCAGCCCATTTTTACATATTTTGTGTTTTTCTTGTAAGTATTTGATGCTGTTGCTGCTCTAGGTTCCACCAGCATATAACATAATCTCTTCGAAAACATTTTAATAATAATAATAATATATAATAATAATAATAATAATTTATCATCTTTAGTCTACACGGTCAAAGCTTTTTTCTGTGTTAGCCCCACAGTGGTGGAATGAACTCCCCACTGATGTCATGACAGCAGAGTCACTGCCCATCTTTCGCCGCAGGCTGAAAATCCACCTCTTCAGGAAACACTACCCTTCCTCTTTGCCTGGCCTACTTGTTGTCAATTAGTTGTACGAGCTCTTGTCTTATTGGATCTTGTTTATTCAATACACTTATTTGTTTTAGCTCTTGCTCATTTGATTTTCCTATTTTGTCTCATCTGTTTATGAAAGTAGGTAGCTGATATATTGCACTTTTACTTTAGCGCTAGGTATATTTAGAAGAGAATGCACTTAAGACTTCTGGCGATTATTAGTTTCGTTCCCTACCTATGTTGAATGCACTTATTGTAAGTCGCTTTGGATAAAAGCGTCTGCTAAATGACTGTAATGTAATGTAATGTTTAGTCCATAAGATAGGGAGGCTTAGCCCCACTAGCCCATTCATACCAGCTGGGCCTGCACACAATACAAGTGCAAACCAATACACATGATTTTAGTCAAACATTAAGTGTTCTTCTGCCTTATGTTTCAGAGACGGATCGATTGTTGAATCCATCCGACCAGACTGTGGGGTCTTCAGGTGACTCATCTGTTTTATAGATGAAATTATATTCACATTTTATAATCAGTGGTGTGTGTGTGTCTGTGTCTGTGTTTATGTGTGCATTTGTGTATGCAGGAAATGTAGATATAGTATACAGTATATATAGTTAACATTATGTGTAACATAACTGAAACCTTTTCCCCATATAGTGGCTATAGATCTGCATGGTGCTCAGGAATTAGGTAAGTATAGCAGAGTTCCACTGCATGTAATCAAGTAGGCCTACTCCTTTTCTCTTTTTTCTGTTATTTTGTCTTGCACCAGCTAGTACTGGATGTGCACAACATAGCTCCTTGATACAGTAGTGTTACACTCAGAACTGTAGTCCTACACACACAGTCTGCAGTCTGATGGATTGTCCTCAATTTAAATAAGCAGTCTGCCGTCTCTTACCGGATTTATTGCTTTTAAATCCTCAATATAATCAAATATTCATATGGCTCTATTGCACTTAACTATGTAACATGCTCAAAATATGCACTGAAACTATTGCAATTGTAGCCTCCTATTTGGTCATAAAGACCTTTTTTTATACATAAAACACATAGAAATCCCGATTCTGATTCGACCAGATATATCCTGTGTCGGGTGCAGCCCTATACTGTATATTCAATTTTAAGGCCTCATAGTGGACTGAAATGTTGTAGCGTCGATCAGAGCATTACGTCACCCGGATGTCACATTTGTGATAAATACACACAATTGCAAGTGCAAATTAATACACATGATTTTAGTCAAACATTAACTCATTCAGTGCCAGACTTATTTCTGGCTGTCTTTGCCCAGTGCCATAGATTTTAGTTTTTTATACTTTTTCAACTGGTCACAGAAAATGTATATCCATTATGATCGCTTGTCTGAACTCGGTATCAGTGTGCGTCGCTCACTGAAAAAAAATCCAACCGTGATCGGCCCCTACTCTTGTAGCATGTGTAGCGTGTGAATATACCATCTCTAGCCAAAAATGCTGGCTTTTCTTACCTTTCAACTCGCCATAAACATTTTTGATCCATTATTATCGCTCATCCGGCCGTTGGTAAACACACCCGGTATCCGTGTGCTGCACCCAGATAACTATGGGTTACTTGCGTAACCCAGGTTTTGTAAATTGCGAACAACTCATTCACATATGGGAAACAGCGCCCTCTGGAGATGATACTGAAGCTTCACATTTACTCCCTCGGAACAATCCCTATTGGTCCGGTGGGCCGTCAGTCGCTTTCTGGAAGTCCCTCCCTCAAAGGGTATAAAAGTATAAAAGGACCCCGGAAGCGGACGTACTTCCTCTTACACACCAGCGTCCTTCTGCCAAGCGAAAGAAGGGTGTCTTTGTGAATGACTCGTTCGCAATTTACAAAACCGGGGTTACGCAAGTTACCCATAGTTTTGTTTCATTGCTCTCTCATCATTCACATATGGGAGATATAAACCCCCGGAAAGTATCTTCAAATTCGATACACACAAACCTGCCCCAGCCCCAGTCCCAGCCCCAGGCGCCAAGGCCCCGCCCCTCCTGGGGCGTGGCCCTCGGCACCCAGGCGCCATCAAACCCCCCGGGTCTGAGACAAGGATCACAAATAAAGTGGGGCCCTGACAGACCATTGGTCTGCCTTATGAACTAAAGGACAGACACAGCCTGTCCATATTAGTGGAGGGCCCTGACAGACTGAAGTCCGCCTTATTGGTCTAAGGCCCAGACGTCGTCCTATTTTACACTAAGGCACAGGGGCATGAACAGACCCTAAGTCCGTTCCATGCACATGCCCACCCTCAGGTGGAAGCCACACCCAGGACTGCGTGCGCCATGGAAGACGCCGCCACGTCCAGGCTATAAAAGGCTGCGAAAGTCGAGGGAGACGACCAACTCACTGCCGTGCAGACGTCCTGAATAGACACACCTCTGCAGAGGGCCCAGGACGTCGACACACCCCTAGTACAGTGCGCTCTTAGGCCTTCGGGCACTGGCGCTCCTCTACTGGTGTAGGCCAAGTGAATAGCATCCACAATCCACCGGGCCTTTCCCCGAGACCCGGGCCCCAAAGAAACAAACAGCTGGCTGGGTCGGTTTTGGGCCGCAGTCCTCCGGACATACAGCCGCAGGGCCCTCACTGGACAGAGACAGTGCAGCCTCCGATCCTCCTCAAGGCAAACGGAGGCGGGTGAAAAGCCACCAGCTTAGTCGGTGTAACCACCGCTAGGTGGTTTTTGGGTACAAACGCCGGGTTGGGTTTGAAGACAACTTTTTGGGTTTGAAGACAACTTTGGTTCCACCGTCTCCAACGGTTCAAAAGGAGGACGAGAGAGTGAGTCGAGCACCAGGACCAAGTCCCACGCAGGGGAACAAGGACCTTGAGACAGGATGTTCACGCAGCGCGCCCTTCATGAACTGGCACACAAGGGGCTGTTTTCCCGCGGTTTTCCCATTGAAGCCTACATGGCTTACTGAGATGGCCGCCAGGTATACTTTGATCGTGGAGAAAGCGTCTCCCAGATCCAATTTGTCCTGTAGGAACAGGACCACAACCGGGGACCGTTCCAGACACCACTCCTCGAACACGCCCCACTTTGCCCCGTAGGCGGACCTAGTGGAGTGTGCCCTAGCGGCCTGAAGTCCAGTCGCAGTCAAGTTTTCCCTCTCACGGGCCAGACCCACAATTCTAGGTCTGCAGGTCTGGGTTGAAAGATTTCGCCCCCGCCTGCTGTAGCAGATCCCTGCGCAGCCGGAGGGGCCAGGGTTGTTCGTAGAGGAGGGGAGCTATCTCCGACCTCCAAGAGCCCCCTGCCGGAGCCACCAGCAAGGCCTTGGAGCCTGATCCGTTACAGAGTGTGGTGGATCAGTTCCAGTGGAGGGAACGCGTAAAGCAGCCCCCCGGCCATTCGTGCACCAGGGCGTCCAGGCCCAGCAGAGCCTGTCCTCTCATCGAGAAGAACAGCGAGCATTTCACGTTCTACTGCGAGGCAAATAGGTCTACCTGGGGCCGTCCGAACCTGACCCAGATCTGGTCCGCGAGCCCGGGGTAAAGAGACCAATCTGAATAATAAGTCTTGCCTCTGGACAGAAGATCGGCTCCTCTGCTCAGAAGTCCAGGTACATGAGAGGCGCTGATTGAGTCCAGGTGCACGTCGCACCACAGTATCAACCTGCGCACCAGACTGTTTAAAGTAGGAGATCTCAGACCTCCTTGCTTGTTGATGTAGGCCATGGTCGTGGTATTCCGTCCATCCTGACCAGAACGTGACATCCATTGACGTGAGGCTCGAAGTGTGTCACTTCCAAAAAGACTGCCATCAACTCCAAGTAGTTGATGTGGGCTGTCATTGTGTTGCGGTCCCACAGACCCCTGGCCGTCCGGCCCTCGAAGGTGGCGCCCCACCCTTTGAGGGTGGCATCGGTGGCGATCATCTTCCTTGAGATGATCCTCCCTTCCGGGACGCCATCCGACAGGAAAGAAGCTACTTTCCATTGTTGGAGGGCCTGCATGCACGCCGCGGACACTGTCACATGGCAAAAACCCTGAATCCTGAGGGAGCCCATCCATCTTTGAAAAGGCCTCATGTATAGCCTGTCCAGGCGTACCAGGGAAATGGCCGAAGCAATGAGCCCCGCCGCCCTCATGCAGATCTTGTATTGGACCTTGCGTCCCAGTCGAAACAGTGCCAGACATCTCAGGAAGGAATCTATCCTCTCCTGAGATAGACGGGCCCTGAGAGAGACCACGTCCAGCGTGATACCTATAAAGGTAGGGTGTTCAGCGTGAATCCCAGGGAGGTCAAGTGCGACACCACTAAGTCGGTGTGATGACATGCTTCCTGACATGAGTCCGCACTGAGCAACCAATCGTCTATGTAGCTTGCAATGCGGTACTCCCCTCTGCCTCAGAGGAGCTATCGCTGCCTGAGTGCATTTCACGAACACTCTGGGACTCAAAGACATTCCAAACGGGAGGACCAGGTACTCGTACACGTGACCCTCCAACTCGAACTCGTCCGGCGACCACAAAGGACCCTTCGAGAGGGCTCCCCCGTGGCCGCCGGCTCATTTTCATTTTGGCTGTATTTTGTTGTGATTTTTTGTTGTTTTTTAATACACAAACATTTTTTGTCATGGAAAAAAATTCAAGCAACAATAACAGCCACAGGACACAGTGGCATGCACATTCAGGCAATTCTGTACATGTGTGTGTGCGTGTCGAGACTTCTTCCAGGGGCTCGGGGAGCGACCTCTGCCGCCTCCACTGGCTCCTGTGAAGATCTCCTCCTCTTCCTCGCCGTCCTGGGACTGAGGCCCGTGGCCACTAGGTCCAGGTGCAAATCCCCTGCCTTGGGGGAGAGGGAACCGGGGGAGTAAACATCCCTGCTCTTCTGGCAGGGAGTGGAAGCGTCATTTACCCCGCCTGGAGTTGCGGCCCCTGTTGGGGCCTCTCTGGTGGGGTTTGTTGGGCGGGGGGGCGTGTGCGGTCGTCGTCCCTCCGGTCGTGCTGCTCGCAGGTTCTTCTTGTCGACTACACCCTTGAAAGTCACGTGGTCGAGCCACCGTGCCCTTTCATGGGTGACGGACAAGCTGAGTACTCTGCCAGCCCGGAGTACTTGTTCACGAGAATGACCTCCTGTGTGAGGCGTCGCATCTCAGCTAGCTGCTGAGGTGAAGCGGCGTCTCCAGCCTCGTCCAGGAGTACCTTCAGGGACCCCTGCAGTAGAGCAGCGGTGTTGAGAGCCCTGGCGCCGGACGCCGTTGCTTTGTAGACCGCCTTGGTGGCCACGGAGCCAGCGACGTTCTTCTCGCTGGTGAAGCAGGGTAGCTCTTTAGCCATGGAGAAGGGGGCTTTCTTGGCCTTGTGACTGGCTGTGCAGGAGGAATTGGGCCAAACTGCGGGCCATGGGTGGGAAGGTGGCGAGGCCGAGCTCGCTCGCTCCCGTGCAGTCGATATTAAAGCACAGCTTTTTAGGATCAGCGTCGGGGGCTACAGGCGAGTCCCACGACGTGGCGAGGCTTGTGCCAAAGCCCTTAGCCAAGGGAAGTTTGCTCCTCTCGGCGTTCTTCTCCTCCACCGAGTTGAGTCCCTGCCACTCCGAGGAGTTAGTCGGGGCCTCCTCGGCTTCATCAGCAGGCCACTTGAGGCCACACCTGACGGTGGCTTGTTTGTAGAGATCCAGCAGCGACGCCTCACCCTTTGTGTGGTCAGCAGGTGGAGGCGCGCTGTCAGCCTGGGCTGTAGCCGTCTCCTCAACCGCTGCAGGCAGAGCTGCAGTATGAGGGGTCCCAGCCTGAGGTGGGCCGAGGGCCGGGAGTGGGGAGTGGTGGTCCGCGGTGGCGCGTGCGTCATGGCGGACGATTTCTCCCTCCTCCTCGACTTCATCGATGACTTGGTAGCCATGCCCACCATCGTAGTCGCGGCGGCGAGACTGACGAGAGAGGATGTAATCTTCATCCTCGTCCCCGCCGGCGGAAGAAGTAGAGTAGCGGGAGGGCGCTCGAAGCCTCGTGGTGTCGCCGCGTCCCTCCGGTGGGGAAGCCACAAGAGGCTCAGCGCTCCTGTAGTCCCCCCTCGTAGGAGAGCGGGAGCGGGGAGCCTATAAGGAAGGCCTCAACCCACCCTCTCTGTAAAGAGGTCGAAGCCGCTCCGGTGGATCCAGAGCCCGCGCACTAGGCTGTTGCAGAAGGGCGAAGTCGGGGTCGGCGTGTGAAGGCCTCCCCTCCGGTCACTGAGCTAGCGGGCGGTCGGTCCGCTGATTGCTAGGAGGAGAAGTAGTGGCGATCGTCGTCTAACTCCTCCTGTTTCTCATACAGGGTGGTGGTCGAAAGAGCGCCTGGGCCCTGTTGAGGCGGCTCCGAAGCTCGGAAGGGTGGAGGTTAGCACAATCAAGACACCTCGGGTGTTGCTTGTAGGCTGCGGTGTCTGCATGGGCGAAGCCGAGGCAGATGACGCAGTGATCATGCGTACCCCAGTCTTCTAGGGGCTGGAAACAGGAGCGGATGCCGCAGTGTCGCATGGAAAGATCCACCCCGGCTCCCCGGTGGCTGCGATCGGCGACGGTAGAACGCTCTCGTCGATCCATCGAGAGAGAAGGAGGTGGCAAGCTAAGCTAAGAGCCACTGAGTTAGCTAGAAGAAGCTAGGCTAAGCCGCTAGCTGTTAGCGAGGCTAACGGGGGAAGCTAGCGTGGTTAGCTTAGCGTCCGTAGAAGGCTGTGTTTTCCGCGCCGGGAAAAAATAGCAGGGATGTAGAGGGAGAGAAACGAGGTCCGGGGATTCTCAGTGGACCGAGAACCAACTCGTCGCTGTTGAGATAAGTTGAAATCCCGCAGAAACCTCGAACTTTGAAGAAACTCTTTTGTGAGCTGTGATTACTTCTGTGATCATCTGCTAGGCAGAAGAAGCGAAGCGGAAGTACGTCCGCTTCCGGGGTCCTTTTATACCCTTTGAGTGAGGGACTTCCGGAAAGCGACTGACGGCCCACCGGACCAATAGGGCCTTCTATTCCAACAGCACGTTGAAAATAACATGTCTCGTGAAATCTAGGGCAAAATAAGTCAACTCAAGATACAGCCGTTTCTTTATAATTTTTATCCCTCGATTTTGTAACCCTTTTTTCACCCGGTGCCAATTTGCTAAGTGATCCTTGGCACTACACTCCCCCCACCAGCCTAGGGAGGCCAGGGCCGAGCTCATGCCTCCTTCAATGCATGAGAGCCAACTGACCTTCTTGTCACCTGACAGGAGGGAGTTTCCCTGGTTGGACGTAGCGCGTGGAAGGATCACATTATTCCAACCAGTTCCCTTCCCCTCCATCAGGCGCCCCGGCTGGCCAGGGGGAGGCAGTATAATGACCAGGATTACTACATGTTTTTGTGAGGGTATTAACTACCCTAGGAGACACGGGGAGAACATGCAAACTCCACACAGAGTAGGCCCTTTCGCCAAACCCACCTAGGGTATGGGCGCTGGTGATGCGGAGGAGAAGACACACCCCGAGTGCCCACAGCGTCCCCGGCAGGAATCGAACCCAGGACCTTCTAGCTGTGAGGCGACAGCGCTACCGACTGCGCCAAAGACATCGCCTAATTGTCGAGGTCAGAGCGCTAGAATATAACGTTCGGCCAATCATAGAAAACCACACGCACCGGGGAGGACGGGATCGACTCCTGCCCGAGCCAACTTTGTTTAACTGTGGCTCTGCTGGCTTGTAACATATATACTGTACATATAACGTAACATACTCTTGTATTCATTGCATCTGTCATTCTAGACTTACAATTGATGAGATGATCAAAGCATTAATAATTACCACGAGCCACCGAGGGCACGTTGAGCCACGAGTTCAACGATGCTTGTAGGCAGCCGATAATGTAACATTAACCTGATCAAAGCAGAACGAGAGCTTTTACTGGCTGACATATTAATGTTCCTGCATGGTTTCTTTCCGACAAACAGCTAACATTGTCCAATTTTCTATTAAGTGTATAGCCTACATTATATTTTGGCTATATGTGATAAGAAGGAGTGTAATACAATTGTAGAGTGTGATTGTGAACGCTTTCCCTAACTCTACCCAAACTCTGTTAGTTATGTAACAAATAGGAAAACTCATCATTGAGCAATAAAATAATATTCATGCTTATAGCCTATACTCTGCATAATGTCAGGGTATAGCAGCATGATGTGCTTAATAGCCTATACATTTGTATTTCTCATTCGGAAAACATTCAAATTGACGTTGAGATTAAAGCATTAATCATTAGACATTTGGCTCTGTACTTGTTTTTTTGCCCTATACACCACCAAACTTCTTAACCAAAAATAGCAGATCTACAAGCTGTTGCAGCATGACGCATTGTCAGCTTGTACATCGGCTATTTTCGGTGAATGTAGGCTACCCCCCAAAGGATGCTGTATAGTGTAAAAAAAAATCACACCCAGTGTGAAGAGAGTGGTGCCTTTACTAAACTCTGCCTCCTGGTGGCTGCACACTGCGTTTGCCGTGCTCAAACATACGGACGGACACACGGACGGACACACACACGGACAAAGTCATGTATAGGAGTGGTTGGCACCACTCAAAAAGAAGAAAAAAAGAGAGAGAAAATGATCTATCTCACATAGATTTGGCGGACCCCCTGTAACTACGAGGACCCCCGTTTTTACATCATATCAGACGCAATTTATTTTGTTAACGTCTGTCTTGCATGTCTATAAGTGACTCTATAGACGGGTTTCATGTTTGTAAACATTGAGAGGATATGACCGCGCAGAGGAGGGGGTAAGCCTATGGGTGCGTTTGGAAATTACGCACCTGAGCACACTCGCCTATTAGTTTGTATTGGCCAGTGCGCTCACTGCCGCTCAGGGCTGTATTTTCGAACGCGCCTTTCCCCCAGGCATGCGCAGATGGCGCATTCTGCTCTGTGATGACGTCGCGCGGAAATCCGTCTATAGGTAGCCTACATTATATTTTGCTTATATAATATAATGTTGACACTATGACGAACTCTTGTTTCCCCTAACCTAACTCCCTAAACTTGTTTAGTTATGTAATAAATAGCCGACATTTTGCAATTGTTATCCAAGTTATTGCTTATTGCTAGTAATCAGTGGTGGAAAAAGTAGCTACTCAAACGTTTTACTTAAGTAAAAGTATCAATACCGCAATACAGAAATAATCTGTTAAAAGTAAATGTCCAATTCAAAATATAGCCTACTTGAGTAAAAGTATAAAAGTATCGGCATCAAAATGTACTTAAAGTACCAAAAGTATACCAAAAGTAAAAGCACTGACTCAGTATGCAGAATGTCCAATTTCAAGTTTTCAAATGTTAACAAATCCTTTGAAAATAGCAGATCTACAAGCTCATTGTGAGCTTGTAGATCTGCTATTTTTAAATGGCTGAAATGTGTATATAGGGCTGAAGTGGTTAATGTATGTTCTATAATAATAATCCAAATCTATAAAGTAACTTGTCATTTTAACTAAAGTTTTCAAATAATTGTAGTGGAGTAAAAGTATAATATTTGCCTCTGAGATGTAGTGGAGTAGAAGTAAAAGTACTGAAAATTGGAAATACTCCAATAAAGTATAACAAAATACCCCCAAATTGTCCGCAGAAGACCGCATGGCTAATTTATATTCACGAGAATATGCAAATTAGCCGGTTTTAGTCCACAGGCTAGCCACGTCTTTGCTAGCCATGGATTACAACCGTCATGGATGAACTTCAACCTGGTGTTTGCACCTTTCCTTTACTGCTCCATTCATCTACATAAACGTTCATATCACAGCATGACATGTTGTCAGCGTGTAGATCGGCTATTTTCAGTGAATGTACCCCCGGATGCTGGTTATAGAGAAAAAAGGGGAAAAAAGAGAGATAAAATCTCAAATAGATTTGGCGGACCCCCTGTACTGTAGTAACTACGAGGACCCCTTAGGGTCCAGGACCCCCTTATGAAGACCCCTGCTCTAGGTTAACATGCTATGGTTAAAAACATGTTTTAAACCATAGCTACCCTAATATAATGTTGATACTATGACAAACTCTTGTTTCCCCTAACTCATAAACTCTTTTAATTATGTAGTGATAAATAGCCTACATCATGGTGAGCTTGTTGATCTGCTATTTTTAAATGGTTGAAATGTTTATAGGGCTGAAGTGGTTAATGTATGTTCTGTAATAATAATCCAAATCTACAACTTAACTTAAGTTTTCAAATAATTGTAGTGGAGTACAAGTATAATATTTGCCTCTGAAAAACAAATGCCAGCCAGCACCCATGGATCATAAGACGGTCGTCTGTTACGGTCATGGATGAACTTCAACCTGGTGTTTGCACTTTCTCCCCTTTTAATCCATACATCTATATAAACGTTCAGATTTAAAAAATAAAGTGCTTAGCTCATGGCCACACATGTTACAATTATGTACGGGCCCCCAATAAGTACCTGTATTTTCCGTATTGTTCAATAAGAAGCGACCGATCGGATTAAAATATCCGACCGATCGGGGCACGGTGGCGCAGTCGGTAGCGCTGTCGCCTCACAGCAAGATGGTCCTGGGTTCGATTCCCGCCGGGGACGCTGTGGGCGCTGGGGGCGTGTCCTCTCCTCCGCGTCATCAGCGCCCATACCCTAGGTGGGGTTGGCGAAAGGGCCTACTCTGTGTGGAGTTTGCATGTTCTCCCCGTGTCTCCCAGGGTAGTTAATACCCTCACAAAAACATGTAGTAATCCTGGTCACTATACTGCCTCCCCCTGGTCAGCCGGGGCGCCTGATGGAGGAGAAGGGAACTGGTTGGAATAACGTGTTCCTTCCACGCGCTATGTCCAACCAGGGAAACTCCCCCCTGTCGGGTGATAAGAAGCGGCCTGCTTGCTCCTCATGCATTGAAGGAGGCATGAGCTTCAGCTTGGGCTCTCCCTAGGCTGGCAGAGGGTAGGTAGTGCCCAGGATTACATAGGCAATTGGCACTGGGTGAAAAAAATGTGGGTTACAAAATCGTGGGATAAAAATTATTAAAAAAAAAAAAAAAAAAAAAAAAATATCCGACCGGTTGGCCTAGACCGTGGCGTCGCGGTCTAGGCACCCTGGTTGCAAATCCTTAATAGCAGTGTGCCGCGGGTTCGCGTCCCGTTCCCGTCGGCCTTTCCTGCATGTCTTCCCCCATCTCTCTCCCCATTCTTCCTGTCGACATACTTTCCCTGTCCCTCTCCAATAAAAACAATAAAAAAATACCAAAAACAAATCTTTAAAAAAAAAAAAAATATCCGACCGGTGGCCATTTTCTCACAGAGTTATAATGTACCAGAGTGCAATACACCGCCCAGCCGATAGGGTCACGTGGTTGAAAGCACATGAAGAAAATAAGGGGGAAATGGCCACCAATCGGATTAAAATGCTTTTTATTTAACAATTCAGAATATTCGGGTACTTTTGAGGAAACGCACATAATTTTAAAATCCGTAGCCATGGGATAAGCACTTTATATTTGGAATATGAACGTTTATGTAGATGTACGGACCAAAAAGGGAGAAAGTTTAATTACCAGGTTGAGGTTCATCCATGATGGTCACTCACGATATGACAGGCATGTTTCAGGGCTATAAACTCATACATGATCGGTTTTGCTGTTCTCAAATAGATTACCCACAATAAATAAAATATTGTGTATTTTGGCAGATCTGGTGCAGTAGCTGGACAATGAAAACGAAAAAGGCAGTAAGCTAATACAATTAGAAAAGATTGTGATTTCCTCTTGCAATGAACAGCCAACTAATTTCCAAATGGACGTGCAGGTCATGTCAAAAAAACTAATACAATTACTAGATCATGACATACCATTGAATGACAAAAGAACAAGCTGACAAAGTGTAAAAATCAATCAAATCAATCTTTATTTTTATTTAATCCTTGCTGTAATCCTTGCTGTCACTGCTCCTCCTTCTTCCTTATCTAGGAATGGGGGCTGGGTCTGGGAGTTGGGGGAAAGATTTAACTGGTCAGTGAAACAGTAAACCCAGGACTGAGATTAGCTGCTGCTCAAGCAGTGAATGACGGGGGCGGGTCCAGGAGTTGGGGGAAAGATTTAACTGGTCAGTGAAACAGTAAATGCACAAATTCACAGCAGTGAACGCAGGACCGTGATTGGCTGCCCAGAGGAGACAAAGAAGTTACTGCAGGCACCACCGTGCCCCCTGATACAGCCGTTTCTACAAAAACACGTCATTGGCACCAAGGGCCTTTGTAGTAAGGCGGAAAATTTATACCATAGTGCACTTGGTGATACAAGCACGAAATTTGGCACAGATGACCTTCATATGACCCTAATTGATAATCAACCTCTGGCCACGCAGAATTCCTAAGATTTCAAGATGGCCACCACCAGTTTTCAAAATGTCTGCAACTGGGCCAATGTGTTGGACTATATCGCTTTGCTGGGGCTTATTTTAATATATGAGAATATGTTCTGGAGGTATTCCTACCAAGTAAGATAAAAAATAACATTAGGTTCCAATATGGCGGCATGTATTCCAATATGGCTGCCGATAAATTGCAGAAATGTGCATCTGCTTATGGTTTATCCACATGAGCTCGTAGTACATGTATTTGTATTAATTACCATACACAGAATCCATTCATGGAACATTTGAAAGTGATTTATTAGCTTGATAAAGCTTAGTGCTTACTTTTTGTTTTGTTATCAAGTCATCCCACACGGAAAGAAAATATATGAACCTATATTGCCACATATATGTTCAACATATATGCCAAATATATGAAATTGGCCCCCTACATATATGTCTCTCAACATATATGCACATATACATCCATATATGCACATATATGTGCATATATATGAATGCTGCATATATGCCCATATATGTACATATATATGCACATATATGTGCATATATATGAATGCTGCATATATGCCCATATATGTACATATATATGCACATATATGTGCATATATATGAATGCTGCATATATGCCCATATATGTAGGGGGCCAATTTCATATATGCATTATATATTATATATGCTAAATATAGGTAATATATGTTTATTTACACATATATGTTAAATATAGGTCATATATGTTTATGCACATATGCAGTATGCTAAGGATATGTATACCTACATAAATACAAATATGCATACCTACATTAATTAAATAAAACACAATATCTAGAAGTTATTAAACATTTATTAAAAATCTCAATTAAACATAATCACAACAGAAAATAATAGTTGATCTTAGACAGGAATAATAATTTCAATTATCTGCCTTTCGGCGATGCCTGAGCAACTTGCTGTTGATGGCTTGACCCAGCTGGCCTTTAGTTGCGTGCGGTCACTTCTTCATTGTTGCCTCTGCAAAGAGACCAAAAGGACATGAGACAACAGTGGAAAAATGCCTCGAGTCTATCTTCTAAAGACTCCAAGTATATAAGTTTTGCTACACCACCTGATTTAGTGTACATGAGTTTCCTTGTGAGTTTATCGGCTGATAGCCCAAAGCCTTTATTCAAACAGTATCTATTTTATTAGTTTATTAGTTTTTTTTCATAAACATGCAATTATTTTGAATTGTCTGAAAAGTGAGTGCATTTATGAGTCCAAGACACCTTCTATATTTACAATTATTGGTTAGAATTGTGTAATAATAATAATAATAATAATAATAATAATAGAATTATGTAAGTTTGTCTTGTCGAATGATCTCATGGTATGTTTGACATCTAAAAAACTAAATAAATGATAAAACTCTACTAAAATATGACCTAAGACGGCAAAGCAATATGCAAAATACGATAGGGGTATCGCAACTGGCTCACCTTTACAGGTACTCGCCCCTGCGCCATCTGTGAGCCAGTGGCATCGCTCTCTCCATCTCTCCTTCCCTCAAGGCACTTTTCTGGCTGAGCAGCTTTGTCGTTTTGGTGCCAATGGGTTGATCCCAACGAAACATCTGAAATCAAAAATCACATATGGAAAAGGTGCACTCATAGCTGCTCTACAAGAGAGCACATTTTACGAGTTACATATGATGGTTCTACTTCAAGCAGAAAGTTACCTTTGAATGAATTCAGGCGTGCTCCTGTGCACCAGAGTGAAGTTGTAATAACGGGAAAAGCTGCCAGTCCAGCCAGGAAGTTGATCTGTGGAGCCACACCGACCGGACCCTCAATGCTCAGCATCCATTTTGTAGCTGTGAGAACTTCACCTTAACATAATTAGACATATATGGTTTGCATGTTAACAGTGTTCGTCTGTTGCTTTCCACATAACAATAGATTGTTAAACTAAAACATGACCTCCATATAGTCTCCGTATTTGCAATGCTTTAAAACAGATTAGAAAAAACAGTTTACACTACCTAAGACAATTAGACGAGTCGGGAAGCTTCATTATCCTTTCAACAACTGCTGCTGTCACCATGCAACACCTAAAGGACAGAAAAACAAATAAAACATTTAGTCATTGACCCCAGATCAACAGTTGAGGGTAACAGCTTCAACTTGGGCATAACACAAGTTTACAGGTGTAAAAGGGTGGCATAATGTTTTGTACAGGCTACCCATTAATTTTATTTGCATACATAGTATTAAGAATTATAAAGGAGGAACATGTCAAACAACAAAAAAGAAAAGTATCAAACGAAAGTAAAAGGTATCCAAAAATGTAATAAAAGACATCCTCAGACTCTATTGAAAGACGTCACGTAGCAGCAGATGTTTTTTTCACCTGAAAATCGTCTTCGCACTTCTTCTTGTCGTGTCCAGTCTTTGCACTGGTTTTAAGTGCTCACTAGCTGCCAGCCAGGTGTTTCTTTCAGCATCTGTGATAGTAGAAATAGACATAGATATTATTTGTGCGTCAGTAATTTAAAATGTAATGTTAACTCATCAGATTGCTCATAATTCATTCAGTTCTTCTGATGAATTTGGCAAAGTGTTTCGCAGAACTGATTAATGATTAATGTTGTACAAATCAGTGGTTCTCAAACATGTTCATGTCAAGGACCCCCTAATTATTAGCCTATGTACTTGGCTATAGGACTCAAGATTTGAATTACAAAAGTGTTTCAGAAATATTCCACACAGTTTGTTTACAGTGTTTTTTAGTTTTTTAATAGCTGATCTACAAGCTCACAACGCATCACCATGCGCTGCACTGTGAGCTTGTAGATCTGCTATTTTCAAATAGGCAATTTATAGGGTTTAAGTGGTTAAACTGATTTTGATGCTATATAACCTCATTTACCTGGGGACCACCTGGAAACCCCCCAATGACCCCTGGGGGTCCCTGGAGCCCACCAGGGAGAACCACTGATAAACATTACCTGCTTTTGTTAGCTAGCTGTGTGCAAAACAAAACTAAGTATTTTTTGTACTGTAGGTTTCAAACAAAATTCATAGATATGATAATAATAATTAATTACAGTCAAAATAAATGAGTCCAACATTAGCTTGTGTTGTGGACTGATTTATACCTGATAAACACTGACATGCACCACATGGAAATGAATATGCTAATGCCATGTCAAAGACTGTGTTACACGCCCCAAAAAACCTTATCTACAAGCTCACAATGTGTCGCTGTGAGCTTGTAGATCAGTGATTTTTGGGCGTGCAACAGTGTCTTACGACGAAACATAATTTAAGCTAGAACTGAGTGAATCACTGTATCATGAGTCATGAGGAAACTTCAACCTGTTTTTTGCTATTTCTCCATTTACGGCCCTACATCTACATATACGTTCATATTTCAAATATAAAGTGCTTACCTCATGGCCACGGATGTTACAATTCACTTCGGGTGGGTGTAAGTATCCGTATATTCCAGATTGTTCATAAAAAAGCATTTTAATCCGATCGGTGGCCATTGTGTCATAGACTTACGATGTATCAGAGTGCAGTACACCTCCCAACCGATAGGGTCACGTAGTTGAACGCATAAGGAAATACAGAGAAAATGGCCACCAATCAAATTAAAATGCTTTTTATTGAACAATACAGACAATACGGGTATTTCTGAGTGCCCGAGTAGACTTGTAACATCCATGGCCATAGAGTAAGTACTTTATATTTAAAATCTGAACGTTTATGTAGATGTACAGGTTCTAAATGGAGAACGTGCAAAAAACAGGATTAAGTTCAGCCATGATGCTCGTGACGGACGAGCGTCGTGTGATACATGGCTAATAAAAACTGCACGTTTACGATACTAACAAGTTGGATAACATTTTAATTCCATAAACTAATTAAACTTACCTGTTATCTAGTAGAGTAGAAGCATGGAATCAAGCTGTTTGTAAATAAATGTTCGCTCAGCCGAGACGGAGCCGACAGACGTTAGTTTCACTTTCTCCGCCTCTGTTCAAATTCTAATAAGCTCCGCCCTTAGCTGCGTGACGTAATGTCGCACTGTAGGTGTCACAGTGGTTCTCAACATGTGGGTCGGGACCCCCAGGGGGATCCCCACATGATTGGGGAGTGTGGGGGGGGGGGGGGGGGGGTCCCCAGATGACAGTGAAGTGACAATTTAAGTAACCATTTTAATACCTAAAAAAATAAAAATAATAATACAAATAAAATAATTACTGCATCAAAAGTAATCAACAAACTATACTAAAAAACTGGTCAAATGTTGGCCAAATTGCTAAATAATATAAGAAAGAGGCAAAATAGCCCATCAAGGCGAGCTTGTTGCTCGGCTATTTTCAAAATATTGATCTGTGGAACTGAGTCAATTAAAACTAAATGCCTCAACTCCTACATTACAAGTACATATTAGGGTTGGGGTCCCCAGTTCAAATATGATTATTTTGGGGGGTTGTGGCCTGAAAAGGTTGAGAACCACTGCTGTAAGTAACAGGATAGGTGCACTGCATGGGATATCTGCACACCTCAATGTAAAATTGGCTATTTTTTTTTCCAAAATGTAAAATAAAGTATACATGATTAGAACATTCTTAAACATTCGACAATTAAGGTCTAATATTTCTATAATTGCTACAAATTGCTACAAAACCTGTATAGCAGTCATTTTGGGGTATAAACAAGAAGTTGAAGGATAAAACTACTAATGATGATAATAACTGATAATGATGATGATGTTCACATCATGTAAAACATTTTAAATTGTTGTGCCTCTAGAAGGCAGAGGAAAACAGAAAGGTCTTTAGTTGTGTTTTAAAATAAGAGTGGCAGCATGCAGACCTAATTAAACAATATTGTCTTTATATTATATCTTCCACAATCCACAAACCAAAATCTACATTGGATGGAAATACGTACAATAATGAATTCATTTTCTTATATAACTTTGGACTGATATGCACATATTACCTTGCAAATAAAAAAGGGAGCTATGAGCTATATATATAGGCATTATGTATGACATATATGCAAAAAGTCAAATACATATTAGCTATATATGTAGGCATATATGTAGGCATTTATGACATATATGCAAATATATGAGCCTGATTGTGGCATATATGTGAACATATATGAGCTACATATAAGACATATATTCCCTATATATCAACATATATGCACATATATGAACCTGATTGTGGCATATATGTTAACATATATGAGCTATATATGAGACATATATTCCCTATATATCAACATATATGCACATATATGAACCTGATTGTGGCATATATGTTAACATATATGAGCTATATATGAGACATATATTCCCTATATATTAACATATATGCACATATATGAACCTGAATATGACATATATGCAGCATATATTCTGCATATACCTGCCATATATTGGCATATATGTTCATATATTTCCTTTCCGTGTGGGATTATAAACACATTTTCTTTTACAATGGTGGCTGGGAAAGTGACAGGCCAATGTACTAGCAACTGTAACCACAGAGGGGTGTGCAGATAAGTCCAAACTTAAAGCATTTGCAGTGTCCAGAACATGCTTTTTTACATCCACATCGTGTCAGCTTCTGGCATAATTTGGCAAACAGGACTGCACAAGAGTGACTGGCCCCATATATTTCCTGCTTGGAATGCACTTCAATTGCATTCACTTCCTTGTAGGAACTACTTCTATGAAGTTCTATCGTACATGAGTACTATGAACTCCTCAATGACTTGCATATGTTTATCATTTATTGCAACAGGTGTTGAACCTAATTTGGAGAAGTTGTTTGCCATGCTGACCTTTTTCCCTTCCCATGGAAGGACGAAACTGTGTGGCATCCCCTGAATGCATGAAAGAAGCAAAGACCTGATGACTTTGATTCAATAGCTGATGAAATTTCATGAACGGGATCCATCTGAGATCCTTACCTCCTTCCAAAGGCAATCCACAGCTAATTCAAGCCAAGTCTTTGAACAAGTGAAACTGTTATGTCAACAATGTCAGTATCTGAGGCAGAGCTGCAGAGGATAGCATCTGACACATCATGATTCGCAGCTCAGATACTGACGTTGTTGTCATAGCAGTTGCACTTGTTCATATTAAGTAAGTCTGAGACTTATTGTCAGTATCAGCTGAGAACGCGGTGTATTGCAGAGGGGGAGTGCCACACTCACCGTACCTACTCATACACTGATCCTGATCGAACCCATGACCATGTGATCCGAAGGTGAAAGCTCTACCGACTGAGCTACCCAGACACAAAGACTTGGCTTGAAAAAGCTGTCGAAGGACCTCAGATGGATCCCCCTTCATGAAAATGCATCAGCTATTGGATCAAAGTCATCAGGTCTTTGCTTCTTTCATGTGTTCAGCAGATGCCATACAGTTTTGTCCCTCCACGGAAAGAGAAAAAGGTCAGCACCTGTTTGAGAAAATATCCCCTATATATATCTAAGTTTTTGTATTTATTGGTGAACATATTGAAAAGTCTGTTGCCCTAGGTCATTAAAAAGCTACCAAATCACTTTAAAATGTGCTATAAATTGATTCTGTGTATGGTAATTAATACAAATACATGTGCTACAAGCTCATGTGAATGTACATTTATGCAAAGTTTGCGCTTGTATCACCAAGTGCACTATCGTGTATTGAAAACGGCATATTTCCGCCTTACTATTGGGAAAAAAAAACATAAAACACGTCAATGGCACTGGATGAGTTAAGTGTTCTTCTACCTTGTGTTTCAGAGACGGATCCATTGTTGTATCCATCCAACCAGACTGTGGGGGCTTCAGGTGAGTCCTCTATTTTATAGATTAAATTATATTCACATTTTTATAATCAGTGTTGTGTGTCTGTGTATGTGCGCGCATTTGTGCCCTTGCGTGCATGCACTTGCGTTTGCGTCTGTGTGCATGCATGCATGTGTGTGTAGCGAGCATGTGCATGTGTGTGTGTGTGTGTGTGTGTGTGTGTGTGTGTGTGTGTGTGTGTGTGTGTGTGTGTGTGTGCATGTGTGTGTTGAGTACATGTCTGCATGCACTTAAAGTTTGACTGTGTGTACTGTAAGACTGTAACTTATTTGATTATACCGTTAAAAAAAATCATTAATGCAGGAAATGTAGATATTGTATACAGTATATAATAGTTAACATTATGTGTAACATATCTGAAACCTTTTCTCCATATAGTGGCTATAGATCTGCATGATGCTCAGGATTTAGGTAAGTATAACATTTATGATGTACTTGTAGTAGATGCTGTAGCAGAGTTCCACTGCATGTAATCAAGTAGGCATACTCCTTTTCTCTTTTTTCTGTTATTTTGTCTTGCACCAGCTAGTACTGGATGTGCATTGAATCCTATTGATTCCCGTATCCTGAGTCGGGAACAGCCCTATACTGTATATACACGTTTGTTATAAATACACACAATACAAGTGCAAATCAATACACACGATTTTAGTCAAACATTAAAGGTTCTATGACATTCATTTTCACTTTTTTTATTTTGTATGTTTTTTGGGGGGGTTTATGACCTCAATTACACCCCAAAAAATGTTTGAACATTCAGTGGATTTTCTGTGGTCTGGGGTTTTCTGAATAATTAGGCTGAAAAGTAATCTGAGCTTGGCCCTTGGGCAGTGAAGTCACAGGCCATTAATCCCGCCCACTCTCCTCCTCGCCCCTCCCCTCTCCTCCCCTATCCTTTCCTTTGGGGGGGGGGGGGGGGGCAGAGCAGAGGCAGGATTGACAGGCAATATCCCTCAACAGCGACACCCGCAGGCAAAGATTTATTTTTTCATTGCAGTTGAAAAGGCTTTAGAAATGTGAGAGAAAAACACCTGCCATGGATCAATGAAGTGGATTTATTTGTTAAAACTTTTTATACACGTTTGAAGGACCATGACAAAGACTTTTAATGTGTGGTAAAACTGAACGTCATGAAACCTTTAAGTGTTCTTCTACCTTGTGTTTCAGAGACGGATCCATTGTTGAATCCATCCAACCAGACTGTGGGGTCTTCAGGTGAGTCTCCTGTTTTATAGATGAAATTATATTCACATTTTAATAATCAGTGGTGTGTGTCTGTGACTGTGCGCAGATGTGTGCCCGTGCGTGCATGCACAGCACTCTTTAAAACAAAGCATTGCATTGTGGGTTTGCCTACTTTAGAAGCCGCAAGGGAGCCGGGCATGGCACGCGGTAAATGTGACCAAAATATTACTTTGAACCTATTCATACCTTGATATTCTTTGCCTCTCTCCAAACACTCCTGCAACGTCTGTTAACAGACAGATACTATCGATCTCATTGCTTTTGCCCAACTTCTCAGTATGCTGGATAATGGTATTCAGTTTGGTTCCCGGTCGAGCCGCACGGAGAGACCCACCTTTCCCTGTGCAGCCTCTTTCTCCAGCTTCTTCTTTACAATGCCTTTGTTGTAAAGAACCCCTGTCATGTGATTATTAAGTTGATATGTGTCTTGGTGTGTTGGACAAATGTGGAGACATTACAAGAGGAAGGCGTGATTTGTTCCATCTAAAACATATGCCAGTTTGTTGACTATTCATATTATTATGTGTAGGAACCAACAACTAGTAGTCTATATCAAATTCCAAAAACTAACACTAATATCTCGGTAACTGAGTGGTGCAAAGTCTTTCTATTTTAAAACAGAATGTTCAGAAACATGTTTCAATATATTTCACCCACAGAGCCAACTCACTTGGTTGATCAACACTGGGTTGAGAGAGTGGTCAATCCTATCCTGGATCTGCTCAGCCATGATGTGAAGTCTAAGCCCACCATTAAGATGATGGAAATCCTGCATTCTGGAATAGCCAAATTTATTGAGGAACAGTTTCTTCCTGATAATCTGAAGTAATTAAGTAATTGTTTTTTTTTTTACTTAAGTTATTTTTTCTTTTCTTTTTACATTATAGTGCAAGAGAATGCACCTTTTCAAGCCAGTGATCTACTGTCTAATTTCTTTGGGAAAAGGAGACAGAAGTGAGACTCCAGTTGGGCGATCCTAAGGTCCCAACCTGGAGATTAATAATGAGCAGTTTTTTTAACCACAAAGAACTGTTTAACAAATACATGTACACTGCAAGATATATAGTAACTATATTACCCAATTACCATTATCTATAGGGTAATAGGCCTGTGGCACTTTTTTAACATCCAAACTATGAAGAGAATTAAGCTGAGATGTTAACATCCTCTGTTTGTACCAGGAATCCACCATGTTCAACACAACAACAAGAATGTATCAGTGAAACTCTGGAGAAGCTGGATGACAAGAAGTTTCAGGTCTTCAAGTTGTATCTTCAACAGCCTGATAACCTTGAAGGTCTCCAGCCGCTCCCAAAGAGCCTTCTGGAGAGAACTGACAGCATGGACACTGCCAATCTGATCGTGAAGACTTACCACAGTGAGGGAGATCAGATTGTGAAAAATGTTCTGGAGAAGATTGAACAGAATGCAGACAAAGCATCTCTGGAAGGTACGGTGAACTGGGAAATTCTTACACAGCAGGTGAATTCATAATTGCTATTGAAACTTGTAGGAACCACATCAGTGGTTCCCAACCTTTTTTCCTTGTAGCCCCCTGTTCTTAAATCTGATAATTTGAGACACCCACACGCAACATGCACACACACACACACGCACGCACGCACACACACACACACACACACACACACACACACACACACACACACACACACACACACACACACACACATTGATTGTAAAACTCCCTGACATTTTAACAATCATCAAAGAAAGAAAAAAAAAACCCAGATTAAAGACTGGTCTGGTGGTCTTTGAGATGAGCTGTGATCTGTCTCTTTGTTTTCCTCTGCAGGTCTTGAGGTTGTAAACCCACCGTCTGTGAACGACAGCAAGAAAGAGAAAGGTAAGTGTTTTTGCATTTCTGTACTGTTAACTATGACAGAGACAGTGTGTGTGTGTGTGTGTGTGTGTGTGTGTGTGTGTGTGTGTGTGTGTGTGTGTGTGTGTGTGTGTGTGTGTGTGTGTGTGTGTGTGTGTGTGTGTGTGTGTGAGAGAGAGAGAGAGAGAGCGAGAGAAACAGACAGACAAACAGACAGACGAGAGAGAGAGAGAGAGTGAGAGACAGAGACAGAGACAGAGACAGAGACAGAGACAGAGACAGAGATTGGATGAACAAATTAGTGTACATCCTCTTATTTTATATCCTCACCAGGTAAACAGGACGATAAGACAGCAGGTAAGTGTGCGCACGTGTGTGTGTGAGTGATAGAGAGAGAGAGAGAGTGTGTGTGTGTGTGTGTGTGTGTGTGTGTGTGTGTGTGTGTGTGTGTGTGTGTGTGTGTGTGTGTGTGTGCTCTACACCATTTAAACAATCACATGATAACAGCCTATTGTCTGTAAGTTGAGAAAAATAGACTTGAGCTAGAAAAAACAATAATCTGCTAGCGTATAGAAAGCAGATGCACTCTGTGTGCCGTGAATAGTAAAACTAACTGCAATTATTTACAGTGACCTCCTAAAAATAAAATAAAATAGATGGGCTGTGATCTGTCTCTTTGTTTTCCTCTGCAGGTCCTGAGGGTGAAAACCCACCGTCTGGGAGCGACAGCGAGAAAGAGAAAGGTAAGTGTTTCTGCATTTCTTTATTGTTAACTGTGAAAGACACATATTGCTGGGATGGTGTCTGGGTGAAGAGGTACAAAACTCAAAACAAGGTGAAGGGGCGGTTGACAACCATAACAATTTAGGAGACGGGGCAAATGTGAAAAAGTAGACTCTGTGTGTGTGCGTGTTTTCGTGACATTTTGCTATTGTTCCTTATTTGTTTCCATGCTGAACAGACTGTGAAAAAACATTAAGATTATACTTTATTGTCCCGTCTGGGACAATAAAGTATAATCTATGATCTTATTGATCATTGCAGGAAACAGTCAACAAATAATTGTGCAGACTTTATCTTTATGCTGATCTTCTGTTTGTCCTGCACCTGTACTACTACAGTGGATGTGCATGCTTGTTTCTCATGACATTTTATCACATGACTCTGTTCTTCTCCACAACCAGGTTCCAAACTGAAGAAACTGAAAGGTGAACATTCATACATGATCAGTTGTTGAGAGTTACTGCATTCTCTCACACACACAGACACAGACACACACATACACACACACACACACACACACACACACACACACACACACACACACACACACACACACACACACACACACACACACACACACACACACACACACCCATCATCATGATGTATGGTCATCTTGATTCTCCATACATCTGGCGAGTTCACCAGTCATTTCTGCATCTTTTTTTATTGCGTAGGTGTGTGATGCCCTCATGATCGATGCCAGTGTGTTGGTTCTCACAGCACTAGTTGGCTGACTGCGAGCTTCCAATGTCTGTAGCAGTGACCGGCCAGCCTCATTCTCCTGGCTGCTATTTTCTCAGTCACTCTTAGCAGCCCCTCATACAGATGCTTGTTTGTTCTGGTTTAGTATTGCACGCAAGCATCCTGGTGTAGCACCCATCCATGGACTTCTGTACGGCAGGCTTCAGATTACAGCATTCAGATACATACAGGAAAACACACTACAGTCGCAGAGAAGAAGCTGAGCTGATATATAGGGGGAAGTTGGACTTCCACACACTGGCCATCCCATTCAAAGCCCTCCATACAAGCGCTTTCACCTAAAGGTCTTGCTCTGTGGAGTTGACCCTTCTTTTTTCTTTTGTGTATCATCATCAGATGTCCAGCTCAATTTCTTACAGCCACGCCCTCGTCTCAGGTCCCACATCACCTGAGACACACACGCACACGCGCACACACACACACACACACACACACACACACACACACACACACACACATATACGCGTCACATCACAACATCTGTGAGCTTGTAGACTGGCTAGCTTTGCTATTTTTGAAACTTTTTGATAAAAGAAAGCTGCGGGCCCTGGACCGCAGGTTGGGAAAACATATCTAATTAAAATTCCAAAAACTGACATAGGTCTACACAAACACACTAATTGAGGGGAATAATGTCTATCTTTTTTAAAACATAGAATGTTCAGAAACCTGTTTAAATATGTTCAACCCACAGAGTCTCACCCATAACATAATTGTCATTCCCCAGCTTCAGCGTGTCACTTTGTGGACCAACACCAGGATGACCTGGTTCAGAGAGTGAAGATGGTCGCACCCATCCTGGATCTGCTCCTTGCTGAGGGTGTCATCACCCATGAGGACTACAGTAATGTGATGTTTAAAACCACCACTATGGAGAAGATGGAGGAACTCTATAAACTCCTGGATTCCTCCAGTGAGCCAAAAGCCAAACGAATTTTCTACAAAGGTCTTCAGGAACATGAGCAGTTTCTTCTTGAGGATCTGAAGTAATTATCTTTTAAAATATTTTTTAGGTCCAACATTGTAGTACTGTACATTGTAGTGTAGAACATCTACCTTTTCAAACCAGGATGCTTTCAGTGTTATTATGTCGTATTCTCATATACTGTATCTCCTTTCCGAGAACACCACACTTTAATTCCAGTGTATTCCTCATTTTCTCAGATATAGATTGTCATTATTTCATTATTATGTATTATGTCTTAGTTACCCCATCATTGTTTTGAAACAGTTTTAATTCATAGTGTTTAAACAACATCACTATTTTAATGTGGAAAAGGAGACCGACGTGAGACCAGACCAGAGGGAAAAGTACTGCCTTTCTGTACTCGAGTAGAAGTACAATTACTTGTGTAAAAAAACTACTTTAGTAAAAGTAGAAGTACTCATTCAAATAATTACTCAAGTAAAAGTAAAAAAGTACAGGCTCTGAAATGTACTTTAAGAGTAAAAGTAAAAAGTATTTTTACCGGATGTTCCTGTGCAAAGCCAATTGTAACCTCAGTCATATAATTTGAAGGCTATTAAAGATCCCCACCAAACACACGTCTTAAAACTGGCCCAGGGTTTCCAAACAAACTGTGATGTGATGAATCAAGTAGACCCACCTCTTGAAATCAATACAGCAGTGGTTCTCAACCTTTTTGACTGAGTACCACCTCAGAAAATGTGTCTCTCCAAGTAGGCTACCACCATTATGACTGATGTTAGCTTCATGACAGCTGATGTCATAACAGCTTGTTTAAACAGAAACTAACTTCCTCTAAAAACGCCAACGGAGGATTTCAAAATAAAGCCACTTGTAATGATTAGTCACCCCTATTTTTATTTTTTAGTTTACTTACAGGAAGTAGATAGACATTTGTAGGCTAACAGTGGTTTATAGCGTCATAAGTGATGCTATAAATAAAATGTTGGAATTTTGTTTGGTTTGACCACAAAAATACAGCTGTTTGAACAAATACATGTAGAGTTTACACTGTAGGATATACAACAATAATACCCAATGATCATTATCTAGGCGTTAATAGGCTTGTGGTACGTTTTTAACACCCAAATACCCAAATAAGGAGATACGGTGTTCCTACATACAATAAGGTCAAACTGAAGAGGTCCTTTGTCCATCAGACGACACTGAGGCTTAATCAGGATTTATAGGCCAAGGGTAGGCTGAGAGGTGGACATTGCTCTTGTCTTTGTATGTCTTTATGTATGTATTTTGTATTGTGTTTTGTTTTTCTTGTGTCATGTCAAATGTGTGAACTGTTTATTGTTGCATACATGGCTGCTGGGTCGCAAGACAAATTTCAGTGTGAACTGACAATAAAGTATTATCGTATATCGTACTTAATTTAGAAAGCAAAGCTCAGATGTTGCAGTAACATCCTCTGTTTGTCCCAGGAATCCATCCTGTTGGACACATATCATTGACACTCTGAAGGAGCTGGGGCAAGATGAGTTCAGGGACTTCAAGTCGCATCTTCAACAGTCTAATAACCTAACTGAAGGTCTCCAGCCGCTCCCAGAGAGCCTTCTGGAGAAAACTGACCGGATGGATACTGCCAATCTGATCGTGAAGACTTACCCCAGTAATGTAGATCAGATCGTGATCAATGTTCTGGAGAAGATCAACAGGAATGATCTAGTTCAGAGGTTTCTACCCAAAGGTAAAGTGAAGATAGAGGCATGTTTAGCTACATAAAACACACATTTCCGTAAAGAGTACTAACTAGTGGTAGTGTGTTTTTAAGAAAATGCTAAATGACAGAAAATCTAATCTGGTGTAAATTGGCGTGGCCTATATGGGCCGTTGCATCCTGATCCAAGGAATCCAGGGATTCTTTTTTCTTTGTTTTCTTTTTTGTATGACCTACAAGAGTTATTGGCCAAAACAAAAAGGGGCCTGGTATAGCGCCACGATGAGGCTGACTTGAAAAAGTGTTATTGAAAGTTTGTATTCAGTACATACTGATTAACATGGGAAATATTGAAAGCAGATTCACTTTGTGTGCAGTGAATAGTGCAGTGGAATGTCCTCCTAAACAGAGAATAAAAGAAAAAAAGAAAATCATGGATTAAACACTGGTCTGGTGGTCTTTATGATGAGCTGTGATCTGTCTCTTTGTTTTCCTCTGCAGGCCCTGAGGGTGAAAACCCACCATCTGGGAGCGGCAACAAGAAAGAGAAAGGTACGTTGTTCTGCATTTCTGTACTGTTATCTGTGAAAGACACAGATTGCTGGGGTGGCGTCTGGGTGGTGTGGAGGTACAACACTTAAAACAAGGTGAACTGGGGGGTGTTGGCAACCATTGAAATGTAAGTGGATGATGAGGGAAAATGCAGAAAGCAAGACTGTGTGTGTTTGTGTGTGTGTGTGTGTGTGTGTGTGTGTGTGTGTGTGTGTGTGTGTGTGTGTGTGTGTGTGTGTGTGTGTGTGTGTGTGTGTGTGTGTGTGTGTGTGTGTGTGCGCGCGCGCGTGCGCGTGCGTGCGTGTTTGTGCGTGCGAGCACGTGTTCTACACCAGGGGTTCCCAACCTTTCTGTTACCACGGACCAGCTGACAGTTCATAACATTTTCGCGGCCCCGGTTTGGTGCCCCCCGGGACTGTTTTGTCAACGGGGGGAGGCATCAATCGTATCAAAACACAAGTTGACTGACAGTCAATGACACATGACTGGCTGCTATTTATATATTATTATATCACTACATAATGTTATATCATTGACCTAAATGGCGATATATCAACAAGGACAGGGGTGATTAAAAAGGGATATGTCTGTATCAGAAATGACTTTGGACAGGTGGAAAACATTAGTTCAACTCAAACTCTATGGTTGAACTTGCAGAGTGACGCATTACTTTACCTGAGTTACATCTTCTGATAGATGTACTTGTTGTTGACATGAAATAATAATCCTGTTTTCGTGTTTAATTAGCGCGATCGATCATCACCGTGACAAAATTGTCTACAGCTTGTAGCGACGGTGCACGTCAACACACGTTGAAACAAAGGCAAAGATAAAGATAGCACGGATTCAACAGTGATTCACTACAGGAAGTAGCACGGACAAAGCTGTTTATAAACCTCAGTGACATCACTGACTAATCCTTGGTATCTTCATGTGACCGACTCAACTTTTCTCTGCTCTGTGGAAAATCTTGGCGACGCAAGGTTATAGATTCACGACGGGGAAAACTTGGACTTCCCGGCCGCGTTCCCGCCGACCGGACCGGTGGTTGGGAACCCCTGTTCTACACCATACGAGCAATCCCATGACAACTGTCTATTGTATGGAATGTATTGAAAGTGTATTCAGTACATATTGATCAACATGGTAACATATTTAAAGCAGATACACTCCTGTGCAGTTTGTAGTAAAACTCCCTGACATTTTTCACAACCGCCAAGAGGGGGGGGGGGGGAAGAAAGGAGAAAAAAACATAGATTAAACACTGATCGTATGGTCTTTAAGATGAGCTGTGATCAATCTCTTTGTTCTCCTCTGCAGGTCCTGAGGTTGTAAACCCACCGTCTGTGAGGGGCAGCGAGAAAGGTAATTGTTTCTGCATTTCTTTACTGTTAACTACTGTATGACAGTGTGTGTGTGTGTGTGTGTGTGTGTGTGTGTGTGTGTGTGTGTGTGTGTGTGTGTGTGTGTGTGTGTGTGTGTGAGAGAGCGAGAAAGAGAGACAGACAGACAGACAGACAGACAGAGAAGAACAAGAGAGAGAGAGAGTGATTGGATGACAAAATAGTGTTCATCCTCTTTATTTATATCCCACCAGGTGAACAGGACGATAAGCCAGCAGGTAAGTGTTTGCGCACGCACGTGCGTGTGTGCGTATGTGAGTGATAGAGAAAGAGAGAGAGAGTGTGTTTCTGTGTGTGTGTGTGTGTGTGTGTGGGTCGGTGGCTGGGTGTGTGCACGTGCATGCGTGCGTGCGTGCGTGCATACATGCGTGCGTGCGTGCATACATGCGTGTGTGCGTGTGTGTGCTCTACACCACTTAAACAATCACATGATAACTGTCTATTGTATGGAAGTTGAGGAAAAAAAGAGGAAAAATAGACTTGAGCTGGAAAAAAATATGATTGACTGCAACCCTGTTGCTCTGCTTGAATTCAGTACATACAGTATTGTATAACATGGGAATGTATTGAAAGTGTGTGTTCAGTGCCTATTGATTTTGGAGCCTATTGAAAGCAGATGCACTGTGTGCAGTGAATAGTAAAACTACCTAATAAAATTAAACAAATGGATTTAACGCTGGACTGGTGGTCTTTAAGATGAGCTGTGATCTGTCTTTGTTTTCCTCTGCAGGTCCTGAGGGTGAAAACCCACCGTCTGGGAGTGACAGGGAGAAAGGTATGTGTTTCTGCATTTCTTTATTGTTAACTGTGAAATACACAG
>NC_139956.1:48294566-48374566 GCF_963454915.1 Gymnoscopelus microlampas
CTTCATTAGAGTTCATTGCCTGGTGGGTGACATGCTGCTGATGTGGGGGAGAACAGCTGGGATATGTTGCTTTTGGTAATACAAATTCCATACTGTCCCAGTTCTAGTAGAGGTACATTAGGTGTGTGTGTGTGTGTGTGTGTGTGTGTGTGTGTGTGTGTGTGTGTGTGTGTGTGTGTGTGTGTGTGTGTGCGTGTGCGTGCGTGCGCATGTGCGTGCTTGCGTGCGCAAGTCACACATTTTCTCACATGACTTTGTTCTTCTCCACAACCAGGTGCAATGCTGACTTTAAATATCAGAGGTGAGCATTCACACACAATCAGTTTTTGAGAGTGGCTGCATTTACACACACGTACACATTCAGAGATACTTGATTTACATAGAGATTGAAAATCGTGAATTTGACTAGAAACACAATCTGTAACACTATATCACATGTATAGGGCATCGCATTTCCGCCCACTTCCTGGTGCCGGAAGTAAATACTCAATGCATTTTTCCCATTGACTTTTCCAAAAATATTTATATCAATTAATTTAAGCCTAGAATCAAGCCATCCAGGATCCTGGTGAATCATGATCATAAAACCTTTTTTTCTGTGATTTTTTTTATTTTATATTTAATGATATCGTCGGTGTCCAGCCGGGAACAGCTAACTCCATTTTCAGGTTTTTTTTTTTTTTTCATAAATCGACGCTATTGAACACCCTTCACATCTGTGTAAAAATCTAAACATTTGAACCAATGAAAAGTATTAAAAAGCGCCTCAGACGAAAACTCCCAACTCCATTGGATCCTCAAACTGTCCGTCAAAAACAAACAACTCCCCCCTCTCCTCTACACAGTGCTACAGCACAGCATTAGCAGTGCGCGGTGCGCAGTGAACGAGGAACAACAACACGTAAACAGACTCCCCGTAGTCTGTTAAAAACTATGCAGTGTACCTGTTTATCAAACAGCACTGACGCTAATGTTATGAAAACAAGTAATTATATTTCTAAAATCTATGAAGTGTTTAATGAGGAGAGCATTGTGATAAGAAGAAAGACGTTCATAGCATTTCTGTCGCGCTAGTGTTCTACTACCTCTTAGCAGAAGTTATTGTAATATTTAAAGTCCTGTTTATTGTTGTAGGCCTATATAATAAGTGTCATGAAGCATCAGGGCATTAATTCACACGTTGTTGTGATGCATTGTGAGCTTGGAGATCCATTGTTAGCTTTTGGGAATCTGTACCCTTTTGAAACCTCTCTCAGCAGCGAGTGGAGCTACTGTTGTTTGGACACCTAACTCCATGAGCGTTTTGGAGTTAGCAGTTTCGGGCTGGACAGCAGAGATATGATATACTATATTTAATAAATACCCTTTGTTTTGCCGTTTTCAAAAAAATAAATAATCACAGAATAAAACGTTTTATGGTCATGATTCACCAGGATCCTGGATAGCTTGATTCTAGGCTTAAATTAATTGATATAAATATTTTTGGAAAAGTCAATGGGAAAAATGCATTGAGTATTTACTTCCGGCACCAGGAAGTGGGCGGGAACTGCGATGCCCTATAAGCATGGAAGCGGCTGTGGGAAAAACAGAAGAAAAAGTATCTCTACCAAAATATACAACATCTAGAGCACAACATGGTTCTCAGAGAAAGATCAGAGACTATGTTTCTCAGAGAGAGATCTGAAAGATATAAAATGGTTCTCAGAGAGATCAGAGACACAGTGGCTCTCATTTATCAATTTAATAGATCCGATCGCAGAATGTCACGACAGGCTTCATGTGGGATTTATGAAACAGTCAGTATCCTGCCAATCACAGAGTGAGAATGTTCATTGCGTTGATAAACTTTGCGGCCTAAAATGTTCTCGGTTTAGAGGCCTATCCCCTCAAGTTTACGACATGGAGAAGCGGAATACTCCCAAGAGGAGAAACTTGTCCGAGATGGAGATAGATACTCACATATACTGTACCATCGCAATTCCATTCTTATCAACTTTTCCCATTGGTCTAAAGCAAATGCCATTAAAATAAATCAGATGAATACACAGTCATAAAATAAATATAATTATAATAAAATAAATCACTGATGCGGTTGACATCAACCCCAGAACTCCAGCTTATATTTGAATGTAATTCATACATCTATGATATGCTGAGGTTTGCATATTTAATTTACATATCCATGACGTATACAGTACATGAAAGAAAGCCGTACATGAAGGAAAAGCAAAACTGTCGGAAAACTTCACTCTGCACTTTTCCCCCTTGATGACTGGCTCTAAATAGGCTAATCGTAATGCACTTTGCGAATAACAATCTTTGATAGTGTCTAATAAACAATGTTGTTGTTGATGCACCCTTTACACATGTCTTTCCAGTGAACGTCTGCTGGTAGATGAGACACAGTCACAGATACTTTCCTATGTGCATGCAGCGTGTTGTAGCAATAGGCTATACCATACTCTGGGCTGTATGCAGACAACATACATTTACCATGAGCACACCTTCATCACAATTTGCGAAAGTGCAACAGCCCCTGTGATTTTGTTGTGAGATGTGAAATTCATGAAGATTGAGCAACTACTTGGCATATTTATCGCCTAAAATATATACAAACAAGCTGCCGGAGGCAATCATCAACCCATGCTCGCTCACCCAGTGAACACAGACGTAGAATATACATACATAGAATGTTCAGAAACATGTTTTTTAAATGTGTCACCCACAGAGTCTCACTCACAACTCATTTTAATTTCCCTCCTCTTCAGCGGGTACCTTCGTTGTCAAAGAACGGGATTCCCTAATTAAGAGAGTGACCAACGTCGGACCCATCCTGGAGCACCTCTTTGCTAAGGAGGTGATCACAGAGGAACAAAAAAGTGATATGATGTCTGAGCCCAAATCTGTGCTCCAGATGAAGAAACTCTATGAAATGCTGAACAATGCTGACAATGGGACAAAAGCCAAAACCACTTTCTACAAAGCTCTTCAAGAATATGAAAAAGATCTTCTTGAGAAATTGCAGGCTTAATTAGATAATGCACTGCTTTTAGTGTTATTATCATTTATCCCCTCTTTCTATTCCCAATATATATTATAATATTATAATGAGATGGTGATTTCCTGATCTGATCGGATATCAGAGTGATCCCAATCCTGATATTTGGTTTCAAACTACCCAAAATCCAAATCTGATCCGCTCAGGACCGGGTAACAACCTACTAATTTATTGTTTTTTCAAAAAAAAAATCACATGGTCCTGTTATAGCGCCACCAGGAGGCCGCTTTTTGCAAAACAAATGTTTTGACAGTACTAAACATCACGCAAATCGGTATACAGTATCTCTATAGTCATTAAACGGAACAGGTCTTTCAGATTTTTTATATTCACATGCCCACTATGCCGAGGAAGAAATGCCACTTTAACTTTTTCAAATCAGCCTCATGGTGGCGCTATAACAGGCCGATTCGTGTTTTTACCTATAACTGCACTGATCTGTGTAAAACTTTGTATGCGCACTCCCTAGAGGTCAAGGCCTTTGTCCTGTTTTTTTCACATCTGCCTTTTATAGCGCCACCAGGAGGCCGACTTATGTTAAACAATTGTTTTGATATTAAGCCTTCAGATTTTATCCAAATTTCACGCAAATCTGTATACATGATCTCTATAGTCATGTGATTAAGACAGATCTGTTTGATTTTTCATATTCCATCCTCTGGCTAAGATTCACATCTAGAGTTTGCAGTAGTGGCTTGTTTTGAACAAAATTCCGCAAATCATGAACGCAGCGTCTGATTGCAGTCAAACTTTGCACGCACATTCACTCTATCTTGTTGAGGAACAATTGCCACCCTTTTAACATTGGCCTGTTATAGTGCCACCAGCAGGTCTAATTTAGCAAAAAAAAAATTGGAACAAAAGGCCTCAAATCATGAATGCAGTGTCCTTTTGCCGTGCATGGCCTAAGAAGAAATGGCACCCTTTTCAAATTGACCCATTATAGTGCCACCAGGAGGCCACAAATAACCTACCTGGCGGAGACCTGTGCTCTGAGGAGCACTCTTTCTAGTTTTTTTTTATTATTTCTTTTACATATTTTTATATATTTTATATTTTATATATCTATAAGAGGTGGTTGCAATCGGTTACTGGGGGTAGTGTCCTGGGTGGTTATTGGCTGATGATACTTCCCAGCCTGCCTCATTGTGTATTCTTTATTGTTACTTTGCTTCCATGCTTTATATTTTGTGAATACCCCACAGGGAGATGTCATTTCATTTCTCACTTCATTGCCCATGAGGTTTGTTGGTGCTTTGTGTGACAAATGTTATAAATAAAGTTGTTCCTATAAAAGGATGGGGTCATATTCACCACTGTCTGTGGTCTTTCTGTGTTCAGACATCATGAGACCCAAGTGTGGGACCCACATGTATCATGATATGTTGTGACAGAGTCATAAACAAAGAAATTGGGTCATGGTGTTAAGGTTAAACAAAAACAAAACAAAAAAAACAATCAGGTCCAAGCCAGTCTGAAACCTGTTGAACATTTTTTGAAAAATCCCTGGCACAAAAATATTTTTGAGATGGGGGTCCGCAGCCAAATCCATATAATTTTGGGGGTCCTTGACATGAAAAAGTTTGAGAACCACTGGTATAAAATACCAGAAACCCTTCCCTGCAGGATGACTGCAGCATCATGTTTGTACCCTCTCAGCTCCTCAGACCACCCTCCCCAAAACTGTGCTGGTATACTCAAGAATT
This sequence comes from Gymnoscopelus microlampas, assembly GCF_963454915.1. Classification (NCBI taxonomy): domain Eukaryota; kingdom Metazoa; phylum Chordata; class Actinopteri; order Myctophiformes; family Myctophidae; genus Gymnoscopelus; species Gymnoscopelus microlampas. The sequence continues at coordinate 48,299,331 of NC_139956.1, forward strand.
GGATGTAAAGTCAGATATTTGTTTTTAAATGACACATGGGAGCAATTAATTTCCTTCTGTATCAAAATGTTCCCCTTATGGGTATTCCATTTGTTTAATTATTATAGACTTTCAGTTCTAGAAGTTGTATTTTGGCTTCCTGTCTGTACATGAGAAATATAAATTGTAAAATGTTTATTTTATTTTTTAACACATTTACAAATGTCTTTATTTTATTTTATGAAATTAGATTTGACAAGAAAGAGATGCTGTATAGCTTTGCATCAGTCATTAAAATGTAATAATGAAATAAAAATAAATATATGTGACAGCATGTTGATATGTAATTAACAATCAGGGTATGCCACTGTGTATAGAGCCTGAAAATGGTTAGGAGAAAAATTAGCTATCTTCGAATGCCCTCTAGTGGCTATAAAACTCCCTCCAGGACTAAAGCAATGTTCACAGCCACTCCAGCATTAGTTGAAGCATCTACAGCATCTTAGATTAAACGAGAAGGGCTTTAGTGTCTTGCTCAAGAGCACTATGAAAGGTTACATGACATTGATGGACACATCACCAGTCGCTGGCTTGAAGGTTCATTCCCAGAAGATTGTGTTCATAAAGTGATCATGATTTAAGTAGGGGTTTCCCACAAACACCAAACATGTGGTCTCACATTCCATCTGTTCATCACTCATTTTAAATTTAGTTTGTATGTATAGCAATGTTATTTGTAGTAACACTGATACAGTTTAATAACATGGAGAACATGCCAACAGCATCAGATGCTTGAAACACTTTTATTCAGGTGACATGTTAATAATATTGTTCATGAGTATGAAAGTAAAAAAGTAAACATTATAGACCCCTTAACAGACGACGTCATACTGGCTGCGTGCAGCCAGTATGCGCGCAACGAAACCCATTATATCAGGTCTCGTTAGGACGCGTCTCACTAGCCAACACACACAAGAGGGGGTTGGGGTGTGCTGAAACCAGTGCACCCCGAAACAGGTTGGGAATTGATTGCGTGAAACAATCACCTGTGCGTCCAGGCTCAATGTTAGTAAACAAATAATTGGTCTATGATATCACCAATAATAATGCCACTAATAAGCACTTTATCACAATACAGTGAAAAAGACAATGAGAAATTCAGTCACTGAGTTGTAGGAAAAACATCAAACATCTAACTATTCTTTGAATAACTGTATGGGCTACGGCACAATTTATAACATTATTTGCAGTGTTATGGGACAAATATAATGTTGTGATGTATGCATAGAGTGCATGAGTTTAAGGATGTAGGATAGTCCTATACTTGGGGTGTTTAGAAGTGGTTAAAGAAGTACTCAGATATTTTACTTAGAAAGTAAAAGTAGCAATACCACAATATAAAAATACTCTGTTAGGGCGCGCTCCCACCGCACTTTTATTTTACCTCTGTGGCAGAATCTGCCAATGCTTTGTCAATGCAAATGCGTGGATTCACGCAAGAGCAGATTTTTCCACTTGTCGCGCAGACCTTGCGTTTATCCGCTCTACACGAAGAAGCATAAAACTGCTGGAGGCAGGAGCTGATTTTTTCCCCCTCTGTCCAATCGGGTGAGTCGAAGGCGGACCGTCCCAAGACTCGGGAAGCAAATGGTGCTCTGACTGCTCTCAGTGGACCAACTGGTTGCATCTCACCCAGTACTTTATGATTTGACCATGAAAGAGTTCCATATGACTGACATTAAAGAACTGGCCTGGTTACAAGTCAGTGCGGTTGCAAAGGCTTCACGTTACAAGGCTATTAAATATATAGTTAGAGTAATATTATTACACTAAATATATTATTACACTAGTAATAATATATTTAGTGTAATAATATTACTCTAACTATATATTTAATAGCCTTGTCAGTTAAAAATAGTCTTCACTTTTGCACTTGGGGTTCGTACATCTACATACACATTCAGATTTAAAATATAAAGTGCTTACCCCATGGCCACGGATTGTACAATCATGTACGGGCCCTCAGAAGTACCCGTATCTTCCGTATTGTTCAATAAAAAGCATTTTAATCCGATTGGTGGCCATTTTCCCATAGAGTTATAATGTACCAACAGTGCAATACACCTCTCAACCGCTAGGGTCACGCAGTTGAAAGCATATGGAGAAAATGACCACTGATTGGATTAAAATGCTTTTTATTGAACAATACGGAAGATACGGATACTTATGAGGAACCGTACATGGTTGTAACATCCGTGGCCATGGGGTAAGTACTTTATATTTTAAATCTGAATGTGTATGTAGATGTACGAACCCCAAGTGTGAAAGTGCAAAGGCATTTTTTTGTTTAGTGGCTAGTGTCTAGTGGCGGTGCGGGCTACGGGGACGGTCTTGAATGTGAGTGTGTGTGGATTCTTGGAAAAAATCCGCAAGACCAGGAATCCACGCATTTGCATTGACAAAGCATTGGCAGATTCTGCCCCAAGAGGTAAAATAAAAGTGCGGTGGGAGCGCACCCTTAGGGCGCGCTCTCACCAAAAGTTGGCTGGCCGCTGTTAAACGCAGGTTGTGCGCGGCCACAGTTTTTTGCAGCCAGCGGATTCTAAAAAAACGCTGTGACGCACCTGTCACTCACATTCAAGACCGTCCCCGTTGCCCGCACCGCCTTCTGCCTTGACGTTGCCAGGCAACCACTGACGCACATCAGCATCTGTCTTTGCACTTTCACACTTGGGGTTTGTACATCTACATACACATTCAGATTTAAAATATAAAGTACTTACCCCATGGCCACGGATGTTACAATCATGTACGGGCCCTCATAAGTATCCGTATCTTCCGTATTGTTCAATAAAAAGCATTTGAATCCAATCAGTGGTTATTTTCTCCGTATGCTTTCAACTGCGCGACCCTAGCGGTTGAGAGGTGTATTGCACTGTTGGTACATTATAACTCTATGGGAAAATGGCCACCAATCGGATTAAAATTCTTTTTATTGAACAATACGGAAGATACGGATACTTCTGAGGGCCCGTACATGATTGTAAAATCCGTGGCCATGGGGTAAGCACTTTATATTTTAAATCTGAATGTGTATGTAGATGTACGAACCCCAAGTGCAAAAGTGAAGACTATTTTTAACTGACAAGGCTATTAAATATATAGTTAGAGTAATATTATTACACTAAATATATTATTACACTAACTTGAAGCCTTTTCGACCGCACTGACTTGTAACCAGGCCAGTTCTTTAATGTCAGTCATATGGAACTCTTTCAAATGTCAAATCATAAGTACCACAAGTACTGGGTGAGATGCAACAGCTACAACCAGTTGGTCCACTGAGAGCACCATGTTGCTTCCTGAGTCTTGGGACGGTCCGCCTTCGACTCACCCGATTGGACAGAGGAGTAAAATCAGCTCCTGCCTCCAGAAGTTTTATGCTTCTTCGTGTAGAGCGGATAAACGCAAAGTCTGCGCGACAAGCGGAAAAATCTGCTCTTGCGTGAATCCACGCATTTGCATTGACAAAGCATTGGCAGATTCTGCCCCAGAGGTAAAATAAAAGTGCGGTGGGAGCGCGCCCTAAGTAAAATGCCTGTGTTCAAAATGTTACTTGAGTAAAAGTACAAAAGTATTGGCATCAAAATATACTTAAAGTACCAAAAGTAAAAGTACTAAAATGTTTGAAAATAGCAGATCTACAAGCTCACAACGGGTGGTGATGCGACGTGTTGTGAGCTTGTAGCTCGGCTATTTTCAAATAGCTTAGGTAGGGCTAAGGTGGTTTACGTATGTTTTATAATGTCATAATTTATATCTGCAAAGTAACTAGTATGTTTTCAAATAATTGTATTGGAGTAAAAGTACAATATTTGCCTCTGAGATGTAGAGGAGTAAAAGTACTGAAACTTGGAAATACTCCAGTAAAGTAAAAGTACCTCAAAATTGTACTTAAGTACAGCACTTGAGTAAATGTACTTACACCACTGGTGTTTAGTAGCATAGTGTGTAGAAGTGACATGGTCAAAATTTGTTTTCACAAAGCCAGATATAATAGAAAACATGAATATTAGGTTTGCAAATATGTTTCAGTCATGTATCTTGATGATTGCTAGTGACATTTTGTATTTAAAAAAAAAAAATGATCTAGCTAAGATAGATATTGATGGCTGTACAGTTGAAGAACAGCAGCGGTCTTGTGTTTAGAGAGTCCACCCTGAGATTTGGAGGTCGGGGTTCAATCCCCGGAGATACCAAAGACTATAAAAATGGTGCCCAATCCCTCCCTGCTTGGCACTCAGCATCAGCAGCATTGGATTTGGGGTAAGTCCCATGTAGTCTGCTCGTATATTATGATACAGAAGATAGGCTCCTGAGTCCTGATATATTAGTATCAGTTATTTCCCAAGGCTACTTACTTACTTACACTTGACAAGTGCTTCAGTTCTATCTGTCATCGGGCTTATGGTTCATTATATGTGTGCAACATAAACTGCTAAACATCCCAGCAATCACATATACAAATGTGAAGACATTGTAAAATAACAAATGCCATTGATTTTAGGAATTTAAGTTGGCCTGGATGTAAATTTCCCCCTTAGCATTAGTGTAAACTTAAACTTAAAATGTTTGCAGTAGTCGTATTGCAAAATTAAATTCAGGTAATGGAGTGCCCCAGACTATCTGATCTCAGTCTAATATGTATTAAAACCTTGGTGACCCAGTCACCAGTACAGTAGCTGCCATGGGTGTATTGAAATAACAATGATAAATAAATAACAAAGTACCATTGCAAAAATCTGGTCACAATTCTGAGTTAACTATGATGTTAAAGGGATATTTCACTTTCAAAAAAAAATTGGGTCATTTTATAGTCTACGCAGGCTTATGTGAGTTTTTAAGTTACTTGATTCGGTATTTAGATATTTGATATTCATTTTATCAGACATGCCCCCTTCCTATACAAACCCATTATAACTTCAAACTCCATTTGTACTAACTTCATCAAAAACACCGCCCTTGGTTCTGGTGACTCATCTTGCCCTCCTAATACCTGTATTTTTCAAATATATATATTTTTAAAGATAAATGAAAAAGGTAATTGAAAAAACACGGTCTCCTCACGTATTAGAAGGACAATATCAGTCACCAGAACCAAGGACGGGCGTTTCTGGATGAATCCAACATGGTTAAAATGGAGTTAGAAGTTATAATGGGTTTGTATAGGAAGGGGGCGTGTCTGATACAATTAATATCAAATATCTAAACACTGAATCAAGAAACTTAAAAACTGTATGGGGGGCTCACAAAATATATCCCTTTAAGTTTAGTGCACATAATAAACATTGAAGTTTGAACATTTTCTTTTAATCATTTTATCTAATAGAAGTGCATTGCTGATTTTGTTTTGGCAGTTCATGGACCCACCCGTCTGCTCAGTAAACATTTCCTGGGAGAAATCATTTTAGAAATGAATGTCCCATGTTCTCAGTGATTGCTTAGTTAGCAGATAAGGCAATGATGACCTTTGTACAAATTATAATTTAGGCTCTTAGCAGACGAGTAAATGGTATGAACCCTTGTCAACAAATAATTGTGTAAACAGTCACATAAGTAGTGCAAAAAGAACAATGGGCTACCAGAAACTAGTTCTAGGTAAACATCAAACCTAGCATCTGTCTAAAACACATTGTATGTAAATAGCATTCTTAACATTTGTGGTTTGATTTGATTTGATTTATTTGCACAACATTTTTGTATACATTTACAGGACATGTTAGTTATTTCCGAGGGAAACATTACGTGATAGTTGTTGTGCCGGTGAGGTAAGAAACCCTGGGGGGCTTATGTAAGAACCTCACCGTTTACATTACATATAATGAGAGTTATTTAATATTAAAAACAAAGACAGAAAAAAAAAAGAAGAAAAAAAAAAAAAAGAAAATATAAAAGTATATACCTATGCTAAAGGGTATAGTACATTGATAAAAATAAAAATAAAAGTACAAGACTGAGCAGAAGAGACAGAACAAAAACAAAACAACAAAAAGTATTGAACAAAGCAAAACAATTATGCTATTACATATTCATGTGAATAAGGATTAAATTATTTGGAAACTGGTCTAGTTTTCCATTTGGGTATTTAAATTACTTATTAGGCTTCTTTTATAGGTATGTAGGGAGGATGTGGTAGCCACCAAACTGAAATGGGCGTTCCATAATGAAACTCCTTTGTACTTGATGGCGAACTGCCCCCTATTGGTGGTACATAGTGGGACATGCAGTTGGTTTGCTTGCCTAGTGGGATATGGGTGAAAGCTGGAATTTGGCTGGAAATACAATTTAAAAATATAGCTGCAAGCAGCGATAATACGGGGCCAGTGAATAGAGAGAGAGAGAGACATGGAAACGGAATAGATTGAAGAGAGAGAGAGAGAGTGACATGGAAACAATAGATTGATGAGAGAGAGAGAGAGATGGAAACATAATGGTTTGATTGGACATCTCAACCTACTGCCATTAACAGGATTCAAACTCTCAACCTTCAGACTAATAGGCTGCAAAACTACCTATAGTGCTATAGCTTTGTCCAGGCTGATATTGTCTGTTGAAGATCATAAACTCTTGCCTTCTTTCATGAACCAAGCCCCTGTTTCACTAACACTAAGATCACTCGTTCACAAACCATTTACCAATGAAGAAATTGTACATCTCCTCAGAACCAAAACTAGTGAAAGTAGCCGATCTACAAGCTCACAAACCATGAAAAGTTGTGAGATTGTAGATCAGCTATTTTCAGAATGAAGTATGTCATACGTTGAAAAAACGTACTCTCAAATAAGCATTTCAGGTTATCTTTACCATTTGCACATGTATTCATTGATACAGTCATGTTGTTTGCAATTCAACTTAAATTAAGTCTGCATCAAGTGAGGCTTGAACTGGCGACCTTGAGATTGTGAGGCATTTATTTAAGGGAGACGCCATTGGCCCAACAGACAAGTAACTGTGAAAAAGGAAATCACACAGATCATACAGTTTCACGCAAATAGCTGAAAAATCCTGGGTTTAAGTGTTTTTCTAACTGCTCAAAATTGCGGACAATCTAAGGGCGGAGCTTACTGGTCAAAGCGATAGATGTGTTCCTCATGAGTCAAGGCACAAGTGTAAGCAAGTTTCAGGACTTTCGGCCAAACGAGGCATGACTTTTGCCTGTTTAAAGTTTGCATTTTCAAAAAATTGCTATAGCGCCCCCCTTTGGCCAATTGGAGTGAGATTGGTTTCAGTGATATTTGGAATGACTCTTTACATTACTGCAACGTTTCAAAGAAATGTGAGTCTTGCATGTATGTGTTAGGGGCAGATGAATAATTTTCATAAAACTGCAATAGTTAAAATCTATTTCCTCCTGGGATTTTTGAGTAATCTGCACAAAACATTTTACACATGAACTTAGGACCTTTGCCGACAAAACAAAAGCGGCGGATTTTCCATAAGTGAAAAAATGCAGAAGTTATGAGCCAATGGCTGTTTTTCATATAATTCAAAATGGTGGGCGATCTAAAGGTCAGAGGTCAAAAGTCAGACCACGAAAGTTGTCGGGCATGAAGAGACGCATGTGTGTATCGAAGTTTCATGGTTGTAGGTCAAACAGGGCATGAGTTGTACCTGTTCAAAGTTGGCACTTTCAATTGAGTGCTATAGCGCCACCCTTTGACGAATGAGTGTGAGAATTATTTCTTGGTAGTTTTTCATGAGCATCTACCATATGGCCGAGTTTCGTAAAAAGCGTATGCACGGTTAAGCCAGAACTGGCAAAAACAAGTATTTTTCAAACTGCTCAAAATTGCGGAAAATCTAAGGGCGGAGCTTAATGGTCAAATCGATACGTGTGTTCCTCATGAGTCAAGGCACATGTGTAAGCAAGTTTCACGACTTTCGGCCAAACGAGGCATGACTTATGCCTGTTTAAAGTCTGCCTTTTCAAAAAATTTGCTATAGCGCCCCTTTTGGCCAATTGGAGTGAGATTGGTTTCAGTGATATTTGGAATGACCCTGTACATTTCTGCTAAGTTTCAAAGAAATGTGAGTCTGCATGTATGTTTTAGGCACAGATGAATAATTTTCATAAAACTGTAATAGTTCAAATCTATCTCCTCCTGGGATTTTTGAGCAATCTGCACAAAATGTTTAACACTTGAACTTTGGACCACTGCCTACAAAGATTTCCAACGGATTATCCATAAGTGAAAAAATGCAGAAGTTAGGAGCCAATGACTGTTTTTCATATAATTCAAAATGGTGGGAGATCTAAAGGTCAGAGGTCAAAAGTCAGAGTGTGAAAGTTGTTCATCATGCGTAGACGCATGTGTGTATCGAAGTTTTATTGCTGTAGGTCAAACAGGGCATGAGTTGTACCTGTTCAAAGTTGGCATTTTCAATTGAATGCTATAGCTTCACCTTTTGACGAAAGATTCTGAGAATTATTTCTTGATCGTTTTTCATGACCATCTACCATATGGCAGAGTTTTGTAAAAAGCGACAGCACAGTTAAGCCAGAACTGCGAAAAGTGGCAGAAGTGACAGAATACTGCCAATAACAATACGGTTCCAGAGCAGAGCTCTGGCCCCGTAATGATTTGGGAGGTGGGTGTATTGGTATTTAGTTTTATATACAAATAGACATGTTTGGAGTACATTTATATTAAAGATTGTTAGTATACTGAGTGTTGAAAAAAGGGGTCAAACAAACAAACAAATAAAAAACCTGGGGAACATGGGGAGTCTGCAGTTCAGACTGTAATGGGGAGTTTACTCCACAATGTGGGAGCCAGGAGAAGAGTCTAGTGTGGAGCATTGTCCAGGATGAAGGTACAGCTTTCCTGTGTTAGCTGATCTAAGTGAGTGGTAAGGGGTGTTCATGTCTTTAAGGTACGGGCCAGGGGTGTTATGCCCTTAATTGCCTTGTAGGGTCAACATCAGTGTTTTGTACTGGGTGTGGCCAGCAACCAGCGGTGGAAAAGTATCAATACTGCAATGTAGAAGAACTCTTGTTACAAGTAAAAGTCCAGAATTCAAAATTTTGTTGAGTAAAAGTACAAAAATATTAATATCAAAATGTAATTAAAGTACCAAAAGTATAAATTACTCATAATGCAGAACGTCCCATTTCAAGTTTTCAAGGATAGCATTCTTCGGAAGTGCATTATATGTCTATGAGAGCCGGCAAGTACTGGCGATGAGGCGAAGTGGGCGGGGGGGGCGATGTTGATCTGAAAAGATGGATTTTATTTATCTTTTGGACGATGTCGCCCGGCGATCGTCCGGAGACTCGCCGGCTGTTAAAACGTACTGTAAGACCTGTTAACTCTTTAACTGCCAGAGTATATACACAATCTACCCCCTTCCCTGCCAGAGAATAACATTGCAAAAATAGGTAAAATGTGAATTCTGTCTCCGTTTATTTTTTAACATTGAAGTGAATCGAGCAGAAAATCTTCGCATCGCGTTATCTCCTGCTTCCTTTGTGATAAATAAAAAATGTAAAAAGCAAAAAATAATAATAATAATAATTTTTAATTTTTTCAAAAATCTCGTCAATCTCGTCGACGGCTGGCTGAGCCATGCGGAGAAAAACGAGAAATCTCGTCAATGGCAGGAAAAGAGTTAAGGAGGGAGTCGCAAAGGTCAAGCCTGAGACTGTGGCCTGCCCTGGATAAGGTGATAGACAGACTCCTTGGTGAGGAACGGTCTAATCTTCAAAGCAGGTCATTTCAGTTACACTGTCCAGAACTCCTCTACCCCTGCAGTCCATCTGTTGCAAAGCTCAGCACGATAGACGGAGGTCATCTACATTCTACTGTGTTTCTTTCTTTATCACTTTAGTTTGAGCTCCAATCACAAGTTCAGATGAGTGTTGCTGCTGTTCTTAAGGTAGTCAGTGATACCGCGTTGGCCAGTAGGTTCGAACGTCTCCCGTGCAAGTCACTGGCGCGTGTCTTGATGGAACCGTCTAACTGGGATTCACAAGTATGCCTTGATGGGAAGCACTAGTGTCTCATTTCCATCAACATGTACTATCCACTGATGATGAGGTCACATGGTTTTCTTCCAACTCTGCATCTGTCTGCTTGGAACTTGACTCCAGCATCCTGCTCTGCTCCCTGACAATTGTTAGCTAATGGAGCAAAAAACAAAACAATTGATGAGGATGAAGTAATATTATGAATAATACGTTGTTTAATATACTGATAAATACTGTGACTAAATAACAGCATGGCTTGAAGTATCAAAACTTGTGTGTGTGTGTGTGTGTGTGTGTGTGTGTGTGTGTGTGTGTGTGTGTGTGTCTGTGTGTGTGTGTGTGTGTGTGTGTGTGTGTGTGTGTGTGTGTGTGTGTGTGTGTGTGTGTGCGTGCGTGCGTGTGCGTGCGTGCGTGTGTGTATCCATAAACATTCATGCATGACTGAACCAAACCAGAATTAATTAATTTGAATGCATGTCAGTTTTAATTGAGTTTGGCATTCATTACCCTTCTTTTTTGCAACCTACTAGTATATTATAAATTAACTCTCTGTCAGAAAGACGAGAGACAATTTAACAGAGAAACAAGATGAGGCCATTCTTCTTTTGTTGTTATTTGACAGAGTTTTAATCACTTAGACCCTCTACACCTGAGTTTGAACTGTAATCGGTGCTTCCTTTTTCTATCTACCCCAAATCTCTTTGACGGAAATAGACGATCTACAAGCTAACAACGCAACACTTTGCAATGCTTTGGAACGTGTTGTGAGCTTGTAGGTCGGCTATTATTGTCTAATGTTCCCCCCTGAATAGGGTTGCTGTTGTTTTAGTGGTTAACCCATTAAGACCGGGAACGCATCTGTGTCATTTTAAGATTTAGTTGGCTATTCAAAAATAGCAGATCTATAAGCTAATAGCGCTTGTAGATCTGCTATTTTTTGAAAAATCGTGGAAAATGTGTGCAAATCTTTGAATGCATATATATATATATATATGTTTAAAAGTGTTTTTTTTTTGTACGATCTGTGCTTCTGGGGGTCCCGGGGGAACAACATATTTTGAGATGTGGGTCCACGGCCAAATACATATCATTTTGGGTGGTCCTTCACATGGAAAGGTTTGAGAACCACTGATTATAGCAACATATTAACCCTAACCCTAACCCTAACTGTTAGGATTTAGAAGACATTTGTAGAATTCCCCAGAAGCAAAGATTTGAGTTACAAATGTTCGCTTAAAAAATATATATATTCAAAGATTTGCACACATTTTCATGATTCTTTCAAAAAATAGCAGATCTACAAGCTCATAGCACGGCACTCAAAGTATACGATAATGGTTAAAATCTAAAATGACCGGTCTTAATGTGTTAAGAAAGTAAGATGTGAATATAGCTGCAAGCAGCGATAATACGGGGCCAGTGAGAGAGAGACAGACAGACATGGAAACTGGAGAGAGAGAGAGAGAGAGAGAGAGAGAGAGAGAGATGGAAACTGGAGAGAGAGAGAGAGAGAGAGAGAGAGAGAGAGAGAGCCATGGAAACGGAATAGATTGAAGAGAGACATGGAAACGGAATAGATTGATGAGAGAGAGAGAGATGGAAACAGAATGGATAGATTGGACATCTCAACCTATTGCCATTAACAGGAATCGAACTCTCAACCTTCGGACTAGGATAAGGATAATTCCTTTTAACAGGTTGTTCATGAAAGTCCTTGTGGTCTTGTTTCCAATAAGAACCTGTGAGCAATTAGGGGTTAAGAGTCTTGCTCAGGGACAAATTTCATTTCATCGACGCATATGCTGGGATGGCCTGGAATCGAACCTGGGGCAACCAGGGCCTCTGGTTCCCTAGGCGTGCTCACTAACCACCCAGCTATGGCCGCCCCATGATAGGCTAATAGGCTGCAACATAGTGCTATAGCTTTGTCCAGGCTGATGTTGTCTGTTGAAGATCATAAACTCTTGCCTTCTGTCATGAACCAAGCCAACACTAAGATCACTCGTTCACAAACCATTTACCAATAGAGAAATTGTATGTCTCCTCGCTACCGAAAACAGTGAAAGCAGCCGATCTACAAGCTCAGAAACACGTTGCTATCTGAAAAGTTTTGTAGATCGGCTATTTTCAGAATGAAGTATGTCATACATTGAGAAATCGTACTCTCAAATAAGCATTTCAGGTTATCTTTACCATTTGCACATGTATTCATTGATACAGTCATGTTGTTTGCAATTCAACTTAAATTAAGTCTGCATCAAGTGAGGCTTGAACTGGCGACCTTGAGATTGTGAGGCACTCATTTAAGGGAGACGCCATTGGACCAACAGACAAGGAACTATGAAAAAGGAGATTACACAGATGATACAGTTTCACGCAAATAGCTGAAAAATCCTGGGTTTAAGTGTTTTTCAAACTGCTCAAAATTGCGGACAATCTACGGGCGGAGCTTAATGGTCAAATTGATACGTGTGTTCCTCATGAGTCAAGGCACATGTGTAAGCAAGTTTCACGACTTTCGGCCAAACGAGGCATGACTTATGCCTGTTTAAAGTCTGCCTTTTCAAAAAATTGCTATAGCGCCCCCTTTTGGCCAATTGGAGTAAGATTGGTTTCAGTGATATTTGGAATGACCCTGTACATTTCTGCAAAGTTTCAAAGAAATGTGAGTCTGCATGTATGTTTTAGGCACAGATGAATAATGTTCATAAAACTGTAATAGTTAAAATCTATCTCCTCCTGGGATTTTTGAGCAATCTGCACGAAACGTTTCACACTTGAACTTTGGACCTCTGCCTACAAAAATTTCCAACGGATTTTCCATAAGTGAAAAAATGCAGAAGTTAGGAGCCAATGACTGTTTTTCATATAATTCAAAATGGTGGGAGATCTAAAGGTCAGAGGTCAAAAGTCAGAGGGTGAAAGTTGTTCAGCATGAGGAGACGCATATGTGTATCCAAGTTTCATGGCTCTAGGTCAAACAGGGCATAAGTTGTACCTGTTCAAAGTTGGCATTTTCAATTGAGTGCTATAGCGCCACCTTTTGACGAAAGATTGTGAGAATTATTTTTTGATCGTTTTTCATGACCATCTACCATATGGCCGAGTTTCGTAAAAAGCGACTGCACGGTTCAGCCAGAACTGCGAAAAGTGGCAGAAGAAGAAGAGACAGAATACTGCCAATAACAATACGGTTCCAGAGCAGAGCTCTGGCCCCGTAACTAGTAGCAGGAGACTCACTTTTGGTTGTTGGTGCTTTCTCTTATGTCCCATGTAGATGAATCCCATGATTATCAGCAGTATTATCACCAACACTGAACTGATAATAACAGATATCACACCAGATCGCTCCCCTGGAAACAACAAGCATTTCACAGTTATCATTCTGTGGTGAAAAGCATGATAAACCAATATGAAAACTCCCATAACCCATTAAGATTTTAACCACTTAAAATCCATAACCACTTTTTTACATTTTTTAACCATATACAAGCTCATATCTTGGCACTGAGTGCCGCACTATGAAAATGTGTGCAAATCTTTGAATATATTGCATCAGCGGTTCTCTAACTTTTTCATGTCAAGGGCCCCCAAAATGATATGTATTTGGCCGTGGACCCCCCATCCCAAAATATGTTGTTCAAGGGACCCCCAGAAGCACAAATCGGAGTAAAAAAACATACACACATATATAAACATATACACATATATGCATATATATATATATACACACACACATATATATATATATATATATATATATATATATATATATATATATTTAAAATATATATATATATATATATATATATATATATATATATATATATATATATATATATATATATATATATATAGTCAAAGATTTGCACACAATTTTTCTAAAAATAGCAGATCTACAAGCTCATAGCGCAGCACTCGGTGCCACGCTATGAGATTGTTATATCTGCTATTTTTGAAAAATGCAACGCGTTTTGAGCTTGTAGATCAGCTATTTTTGTTACTTTTGTGTGACATAGAATGGCGGAGTACGAGATTAATTTACGAAAAAAGTTACTAAATATGGAGATAAAAAACTCAAAATGTCACTGATGCGTTCCCGGTCTTAATGGGTTAAAAACCCTTTTCGTTGAATAATAGTATAATTACTATTATTCGTTTATTGTCTAATAATAATATCATAGGTACAATAAATAGTTAACTGAGTAGTGGAACATGTTGTTACCTTGCAGGCCAGTGTTATTGTGATGTGGAATCAGTGTTGATCGTGGTGCCTCTGTCCTCATGTTGTTGGATGTGGTGGTTGGTTGTGCTTCTGAACACAAAACAGGGTTTTGTTAAAAAACTAAAGAGGTATAATCTTTTTTGTTACGTGGGACTGAAATAAAAAGTGCTGAAATAAAAAGCGCTGTCCCACAACAACTTGTCACCATGTCATCATTGTATCTTAGATCTAATAGTTGTTTATGACCTTCTGAAATAAATACTACATGACAAAGAACACTCTACTCTGTGGATATTATGACAGGGTGTGTATCAGTGTTGCCAGATGTACGATAATTATCGTATTTGTACGATCATTTTACCCTCTATAATTCCCAAAATGTCCATATGTACGATAATTTCGCCATATCACAAAAAAAGTGCATGAATTTAATAAATTCCCTGGCTGCTGGTTTGGGATCCAGTTTGGCTTTTCAAAATAAGTGAGGAAGTCAGGAAATCTGACCCTAGATCTGTAATTGGAAGCATTATAAACACTGGTTGCATCATTCCAGTCCAGTTTCAGGCTTTTATTTGTGTCCAGGAAGTTGCCTGCTTCCACACAGCATATGTGATGTGTTTTGTAACGTAGGAGTCTCAAACAAGATTGTTTCTTACACTAAATACGCATTTTTTTTGTGAAATTATATATTTACACGTGTGATTTCTCTTTTTTGGCTGTGTACGACACACTAGTGTTGCCCATCTGGCAACACTAGTGTGTATTACAGTATGTAAACAGTGATTAACTGTAGACTCTAATGAGCAGAAACACACACGTCTGATGATAATTGAAACCCAGAAAATGGTTGTCTGCCTCGTTACTTTGAGACTATTTCAACTGCATGTTGCAGACAACGCATGCACACAACCAGGTGGTGACTATGGTGACAGGTTGGACAAAATCGGTTGCATGTTGATGAGGATGATTATGGTTTACAATTCCAAGCCTATTGTTATGCAGTGGTGTAAAGTAACAAAGTACATTTACTCAAGTATTGTACTTGGGTACTTTGAGGTACTTTTACTTTACCAGTATTTCCAATTGTCTATACTTTAATTCAACTCCACGACATCTCAGAGGCAAATATTGTACTTTTACTCCACTACAATTATTTGAAAACTTTAGTTACTATTTACTTTGCACATACAAATATATTACATTATAAAACATACATTAACCACTTTAGCCCTATTTTATACCTAGGCTATTTGAAAACTGGCGAAAATAGGGCCCCAAATCTCTTAGCTGAAAATAGCATAATCTACAAGCTTACAACTTGAAACACGTTGCGAGTTTGTAGATCTGCTATTTTTGCCAAACACCAGAATAGGGACGCTAGGGTTCATGTGGTTAATAATACGTGCAGGTTTGAGTGTCCTGTCAGATTTACCAACAACAACGATGCGGATGACATGCTCCTTCATTTGACTGTTTAACTTGGGGATGAAACATCGGTAGCTGCCGTTGTCAGAGAACGTCACGTTGGTCAGTTTCAGCGACACGTTGCCGTTCGTCAGTCCGTCTCTGGGGAGCACGGTCCTCCCAAAGTACAAAGAGTTCTTCATGGCGGTCATCTCCCTGCCGTCTCTGTACAGGTAGACATACTTTCGGTTCAGGCCGTCCTTGGGGTTGGGGTTGGCCTTCAGGTCGGGTCGGGACCACTCCACCGTCAGGTCCGCTACGTCACGCGGAGGCACCAGGTAGCAAGGCAGGACGATGTCATCACCGATCACAGCCACGATTGGCCGGGACGGACCAGCCACAAGAGATTGCCCTGAGTGGAGAAAGATTTTTTTTAAATTACCATGAGTAATCATTCCTACTGTAGAACAGGTACATTTACCCACCACACTGGCTATTAATTATGCAATCTGGTGTAGCGGGAAGGCTCTGTATTATTAATGATGACATACTATGATGCTTACAATTGTTCATTACATATATAATTGCACCTGAGTGAAGTCATGGACAATTGTACACATACTGTATGTCATACATGGGCCGCCGGCCGGGGGGCCACATGCAGCTCTCACCTTCACTTAATGCGGCCCCGCAGGTTTGTATCGGAACACTGAGATATTTATTTCAGCTGTTACAATCCCAAACATGCAATCATGACCCGTCTATATTATTAGTTTAATGACTTGTATTTAATGTATTTGTATTTAAGTTCATAAAGTTAAGTTAAGTAACTTAAGTGTAACTAAATGCATTTGAAATCAAATGTTACTTTTCAGGATTCTAATTGAAAAATACCAAAAAAGAATCCGGATTTCCAATTCCAAAAGTAGAAAAAATTGCAGATCTACAAGCTCAAAACGCGTCGCAATGCGACACGTTTTGAGCTTGTAGATCAGCTATTTTTGTTACTTTTGTGTGACATAGAATGGCGGAGTACGAGATTAATTTACGAAAAAAGTTACTAAATATTGAGATAAGAGGTTTCTGCCCGACAGCAACAATATGCAATGTGGCACTCTCCATCATCAAAGTTGCATCACCCCTGCTGTATGTGTACAGAGATATTATTTACGTTCAAAAGAATGTTGGTGGTGGTGACCATGACAAAGCATTCAATGTTCTCCTGTTGATGAACTAAGTCAGTCTTGATGTTGTTTATTTTAGACAGAACTAACCTCGCACCGGTACCTGTGGAAAGCATCGTTTTTTATTTTGATTGGTTGATTGAATACTTAAAGCCTAAATAACATTTAGGCTAGAAGGATAATACAGAGGAGAAAAAGAGAATATGAGAAACAGAGGCAGTGTATCACCCCTCATTTCAATGGGATTTAATAACTATCTCCACGTGTAGTTTTCTGACAGATGCTTTTAATGTTCAGTGCTCTGATCCTGTCTAGACTACTGTATCTAATAATTGGCACACACATCACATGCACGCACCGTTTTCTGTATCCAGTATCCACCCTAGACCCAGTCTAGACAGGAGATTAAATGGTAAATGGTACATTTCTACTGCACCTCTAGCACTATACAAGGTGTGTTGCGTGCGCGAAACACACACACACACACACACACACACACACACACACACACACACACACACACACACACACACACAGCTGAGGCAACCATAAGGCACCAACCTGCTCATCGGTTGCAGTTAGTGGTTCAGTGTCTTGCTCAAGGTAATCTCTCAAGAACAGATTCAGAGCTTCGCAATCTCACAACGCATCGCGAAGTAGAGTACTTCTACATCTACAATGCATTATTGATACTTGTCCTTAAGTAAAACGTTTGAGTACTTTTTCCACCACTGCCGCCTTGTTGTGGGCTTCAGGCACCCGGATATATTCCGGAGAGCGGTGTTGATGGCAACTACACCAGGTTGGGGCACAGTATTCGGCTGCAAAGAAGACGAGGGCTTGCGTGGAAATTGGTAGTGTCTTGGCCGAAGCGCACTCAATGTTATGGAAATATTATGTGTACTTTTACTCCACTACAATTATTTGAAAACTTGAGTTACTAGTTACTTTGTGGATTTTGATTATTATAACAAAACATACATTAACCACTTCAGCCATTTGAAAATAGCCAATATACAACACACAATGCGTCGCTTCAAAAGATTGCTACACATTTTATACATTTGAAAACTTGTGAAATGGGACATTCTGCATAATGAGTACTTTCTACTTTTGGTACTTTAAGTACATTTAAGTACAACACTTTTGGACTTTTACTCAAGTAAATATTGAATTTCGTACTATTACTTGTAACAGAGTATTACGACATTGCAGAATTGATACTTTTACTTAAGTAAAAAAGTGTGAGTACTTTTTCCACCACTGACACTGATAGTACTACCCAAGTATCTAAGATTATTTAATTTTTTGGGGGTTAGCAGTACAGTTATTCCACCAGAGGGAGGCAGGGGGGAGCTCCTCCACAGATGTTATGTTTAAGCGTCGTCATGGAAACGGCAAAACAACACATGGTCACGTAACCATATCTATGATCATCATAACGTCAAGCGTCAAAGACGCGTGGCATCATATTTATAGCCTACCGGCGTGGGAAAGTTGAAAGTCGTAAAGTTTTTAATGTCGCTAGACTCGTTACTGGACCTAATGGGAGCTAAATCAATGACTTACAATATGTGACACACATGGGAAATTATAACTACATTACAACTATAATGTTGTACATTTTGTAGATTTACTCAAGTACTGTACTTAAGTACAATTTTGAAATATTTTTTACTTTACTGGAGTAGGCTACTCCCTGATTTTCAGTCTTCTCCTCCACTACGTACATCTCAGATCCAAATATTGTATTTTTACTTTTACTTTACTACATCTACATGTATATAAAAACTTTAGTTACTAGTTGCTTTGTATATTTTGATAATTATATAATTACAAACATACATTACCCACTTCAGCCCTAGGCTATACATTTCAGCCATTTGAAAATAGCAGATCTACAAGCTCTGCTATTTTCAAAAGATTTTTATACTTTTAAAACTTGTGAAATGGGACATTCTGCATAATGAGTACCTTCTACTTTTGGTACTTTAAGTACATTTTGATACCAATACCTCTGTACTTTTACTCAAGTACATTTTTGAGCATTTCCACATTGCAGTATTGATACTTTTACTTAAGTGAACATTTTGAGTACTTTTTACACAACAGGACGCATGCATGTCCTGTTCAAAAGGACAGCTGAATATACTTCTAAGAGACTGTAAATAAATGAGACTATAATAATCATAGTTACAGTGATCAGTGAGTAAATTACCTTGAACGAGCGTCAGAAGCAGCAGACAAAGGAACGAGACTTTACTAAAGTTCTGTGTAATAAAACTCCAGGTTGAATCCACGTCCATGTAGTTGAAAAACAACAACAATCAAACACAACTTCCAGTGATTCCTTTCAGTTGTTTCTTTAATGAAGAATAAACGCCTTGATGATCAACTGGTTCACATTAAAGTCTCTTCTTTTAATATTACTGCTCTGTCCAGGAGGTAACCAGACATATCGCCCTAAAACCATTTCGCCCCTGTTTTTGAGCGGACATTTCGCCCACCCCCGGACATTTCGCCCGGACATTTCGCCCATCCCAGACGTTTTTCCCAGACATTTCGCCCACCCCCAGACATTTCGCCCGCCCACCCCCAGACATTTCGCCCTGCAATTATATTGTGCGACATTCATTATAAATATATAATCCATCAGTTGTGCGAGATTCATTATATTGAAATTACCGGAGTTACCGCTGCACTGCACTTATATAATCAATCAGTTGTGCGAGATTCATTATAAATGGCTTTATTTAGATACATACATACATCCTACTTTTGCAATTATTATAGTTACCATTCATTATAAATGGCTTTATTTAAGAGGGGAATACATACATACATACATACATCCTACTTTTGCAATTATTATAGTTACCATTCATTATAAATGGCTTTATTTAAGAGGGGAATTTCTCAACTTGTTCTACTGTTTGACTATTTTCATAGCTCCGTTTACAACTTGTTCTACTGTTTGATTGATTGCAGTTTGCATAGGAAAAGGTACAAACGCCTTAACTGATCACCACCTGAATCTTTGTACTTTAATGTCCAGCTATCTGTGTACTTTAATTGCTTTAATTGGCGGCAGATGGCCCATTCCACACCTCCTGGATCTAGGTCTATTGAAATTTCAAGACAAAGGAATGGAATGTGACCTGCCTCTGTGATGCATCTGTACTGTAATGACAATAACAGAATAGCAGAATAAAAAGTATTGCAAATGTAAATGTTCCTTTTCTCCTGTCTTAGCGTGTGTGTGTGTGTGTGTGTATATATATGACTCCTGGCAAACCTGTTCACCGCTGCTGCATGTCAGAAGTCATCTCCACTGTTCCTATGTCATGAGCAACAGACACCGTTGGCTTGTTTTACAAATAGGCCTAAAACATGTCTACAACCCAGTCCAGAACTGACAGAATACATGCTTAATCCATATGCTCTGTTCATTATATACATTACTTCACTATCACTGTCCATTTAATCCTAATCAAGACAATACAAAAATAAAAAAGGCCAAACAAGCTAAATTCATTTCAGAACTAAACATTTAGATTCTGCTGGATCTTCGTCTGAGGAATCAAGCATGACACGTAAATCAATCAAACAATGCACTGAAAAACAGGCCACTGAGTCGATAATATAATCTATCCCCAGCCTAAATTGTTGTAATTGTTAGATTTGGCTTGAATCATTCTTTCTGAATGATTACACTTGAAAACAAATTAGGAATTGTATTCCTAAAGGCTTCATCTATTTGCAAATAGGGCAACTAAATTATCAGAATAGAAATGAATAAAAAACATAATGATGCATGGACAGTTTAGCTACATACAACACAAAGCAAAGTACAAAAGTAAACAGACATGTACAAAAATGGACATGGACTTCAGATAAGGCCATGGGGTGTCATGCTGATTCAGCTGCTGATCAGACTCAGCTTGTTCTGTTTTGAGTTGAAACAAGAACTAAAAAATGTAGTGGATATATGGATAGGTTTGCCTGGATGACGTATTTCGGGCGAAATGTCCGCAAAAATGGGCGAAATGTCCGGGCGAAATGTCCGCATTTTTGGGGCGAAGTGTCCGGGCGAAATGTCCGACTTTTTGGGCGAAGTGCGGAAAGGGCGAAATGACTTGTATTCGTCCAGGATAGCTCCTCCTCCTGTGGCAGTGTTGCCAGATTTTGCAAGAGAAATAAGCATTGGATATTTTTGCGAAACATGTTTAACAACACAAATCTGATACGGCGGGGGTCCCTGGCACAAAACATTTTCAGATGGGGGTCCATGGACAAATACATAATTAATAGGGGGTCCTTGACATGAAAATGTTTGAGAACCACTGGCTTTAAACAACATAGGAAACAAGCCCAAATAAGCAACTACACTTTAGAAACAAGCCCAAATAATTGCAACTACACTTTAGAAACAAGCCCAAAGTAACTACACTTTAGAAACAAGCCCAAATAATTGCAACTACACTTTAAAAACAAACCCAAAACCCTTCAACCCACAGCTACCAGTAATTTATAAGCAACTTCACCGAAAAACAAGCCCAAGCTATAGCTTATAATAAGAGGACATGGCAAGTTAACAAAACGCGTCGTCATGGTTACAAATATCTATGATCATCTGCATTCACATCACATGAATCATGATAATACAAACTTTGTGCTACATCATGGACCATGATATGTAGCACAAAGTTTGTATTATCATGTGATGTGAATGCAGATGATCATATTTACCACCATGACAACGCATTTTGTTAACTTGCCATGATGTCATGGTATCTCTTGTCATTTAAATATAGCCATATCGACCTGTTATATTCGATTAATAATCATTCAGCAGTGTAGTAGTAGTAGTACTACCATACAGTATAGATTGTACATATATAGGTGTCTGAGATTTATGCCACAAACCACAATGATGATTTTCTTTAAACACGTTCCTACATTACTTTACATAACTTTAGCCAGATAATGTAAACAAGTAATTGACACTATAATGTCAGAATTCAATAACAAAAACTAATGTCAAATAAATCTGAACTATAAACTCACTTTAGGTGGAGAACACTTTTAGCGTTTTATAAAAGTATCATTGAAATTGAATAATCAGTCGACTATGTCTAATCTGATTTATTGCATTATTAATCTCTTACCTGAGTGTTCTGCAGCTTCAGCCTTCAAAGCGTGACGCAATCTCTCTCTCTCTCTCTCTCTCTCTCTCTCTCTCTCTCTCTCTCTCTCTCTCTCTCTCTCTCTCTCTCTCTCTCTCTCTCGTGTGCGTTCGGAAATTGCTCAGTGCTGCTGTATTTCCGAACGCACAGACTGATTTAGTTTACTAGGAACTAATCTGAGTTCCCAGAAGTTTTCGCCGGCTCGGCGAGGAACTTCTGGGCCACAGCCCGAGGAGCACCCAGCTGCGTCCGCGCAGACGAGACTTGGTGCGTGAGCGTTGATACGTGAGCGCTGCTGTGTGAGGACCGGAAGTGTTCTTTTTTTTTGTGTCGCGCGTGCACAAGCGCGTGCGCAAGCATGCGCGCATGCGTGTACAAATTTACGTGCGTGCGCGCATGCACAAGTTTACGTGCGTGCGCGCATGCACAAGTTTGCGTGTGCGCGTGCACAAAAAAGCAAATAAAAAGCAAAACAAAACCTCACAACATCCCTGTATTTATTTAATTTTACTCTCAATAACAATGATTGTTTTGCATTAGTACAGTGGACATATAAATTAATAACTGTTGTTTGTTTTATTGTTTTATATTAAAGCATTTCACTCCCAATGTGTTAAAACGTAGCATTATCATAGGCATGATTACAGTGGATATCATATTTAAATTCATATTAGTATATAATAATATAATATAATCATATATAATAATGATCCTTATCATTATAATAAAGTTAAAAAGTGCTAGGACAAGTGGATTATCTGTAATCAGCACCCAGCTAGTTTCATTAGACAAACTGTCTTATCTAGGTAATCCATTTAATCTATTTATTAGCATAAACCTATTTTTTTTAATACATTTCCATAACATTTATTGGGGCACTAGAGACATCTGGGCACCATATTGTTGGGACGACTGGGCACCTGGAAATCTGGGCACTAGGGACATCTGGGCACTATGGTACAACTGGGCACCTTGACAACTGGGCAGTAGGTACATGTGGGCACTTGGACAACTGGGCACTAGGTACATGTGGGCACCTGGACAACTGGGCACTAGGGACATCTGGGCACCATATTTTGGACGACTGGGCACCTGGACATCTGGGCACTAGGGACATCTGGGCACTATGGTCCAACTGGGCACCTTGACAACTGGGCACTAGGTACATGTGGGCACTTGGACAACTGGGCACTAGGTACATGTGAGCACCTGGACAACTGGGCACTAGGGACATCTGGGCACCATATTTTGGACGACTGGGCACCTGGACATCTGGGCACTAGGGACATCTGGGCACTATGGTACATGTGGGCACCTGTACAACTGGGCACTAGGTACATGTGGGCACCTGGACAATTGGGCACTGGGGACATGTGGGCACCTGGACATCTGGGCACTGGGGACATCTGGGCACTGGGGACATCTGGGCACCTGGACATCTGGGCACTGGGGACATCTGGGCACCATATTTTGGACGACTGGGCACCTGGACATCTGGGCACTAGGTATATGTGGGCACTATGGTCCAACTGGGCACCTTGACAACTGGGCACTAGGTACATGTGGGCACTAGGTACATGTGAGCACCTGGACAACTGGGCACTAGGGACATCTGGGCACCATATTTTGGACGACTGGGCACCTGGACATCTGGGCACTAGGTACATGTGGGCACTATGGTCCAACTGGGCACCTTGACAACTGGGCACTAGGTACATGTGGGCACTTGGACAACTGGGCACTAGGTACATGTGAGCACCTGGACAACTGGGCAATAGGGACATCTGGGCACCATATTTTGGACGACTGGGCACCTGGACATCTGGGCACTAGGGACATCTGGGCACTATGGTACATGTGGGCACCTGTACAACTGGGCACTAGGTACATGTGGGCACCTGGACAATTGGGCACTAGGGACATCTGGGCACTATGGTCCAACTGGGCACCTTGACAACTGGGCACTAGGTACATGTGGGCACTTGGACAACTGGGCACTAGGTACATGTGAGCACCTGGACAACTGGGCACTAGGGACATCTGGGCACCATATTTTGGACGACTGGGCACCTGGACATCTGGGCACTAGGTACATGTGGGCACTATGGTCCAACTGGGCACCTTGACAACTGGGCACTAGGTACATGTGGGCACTTGGACAACTGGGCACTAGGTATATGTGGTCACCTGGACAACTGGGCACTAGGGACATCTGGGCACCATATTTTGGACGACTGGGCACCTGGACATCTGGGCACCTGGAAATCTGGGCACTAGGGTACTTGTGGGAATCTGTACAACTGGGCACTAGGTACATGTAGGCATCTCGATAACTGGGCACTAGGGACATGTGGGAACCTGGGAAACTGGGCACTAGGAACATGTGTGCACCTGGAGAGGTGGGCACCAAAACCACCTGGACAACTGGGCACTAGGGACATGTGGGCAACTGGGCACTCGCTGTTCTAAAAATGGTTTATGCCACTTTTTAAGGTTAATACCATGGTATGTTGTTTTTTATAATGGCATATACCGTATTTTTTAAATGGTATGCCTTTCCAAAACGGTATGTGCCTTTCCAAACCGGTATGCACCGTTCCTGGGAGTGGTATGCTGTTCCAAAATTGGTTTATACCACTTTTTAAATGGTATGTCATTTTATATACAATTATCTTTAATAACACAATTGTAGTGGCTATTTGTCAACAACAATAAAAACTCAAAAGCGACTGAGGCACCAGGCAGCGAATCTTATGCAGATCAGGGGGTAATTGGAATGAGTCCATTGTCCAGACAGGCAGCGAAGTTTTGTGGTATTTATTTAGCTCTCCATGATGAACAATATAGAAAAAGGATGTTGAAATGTTTGCACATTATAATCACAACACTATAATAATAATAATAATAATACTAATACTAATACTAATACTAATAATTACCATTATTATTGTTATTATTTTATGAATTATGATGAATTATTTTGTATTATTATGATGTATTATTAGTAGTATTAATATAAAAATTAGGCCAATACATCCACACAGCTTACAGCATTCAGTAACACTAGGTATAACTGCAGAATTAAATAACCCCTGTAGGCCTATTAATCATTAGCCCAAAATATTATTATTGTTATTATAAAAAAATAGGCCAACACATGCATCCACACAACGAAGACCATTCAGTAAAACTGGTATAATTGAAGTAACCTATTAAATATGTATTCATTATTAACCACCCACTATGTATAATGAAATCTTACTGCATGTCTTTATACAATCATAAAGGCGCACAGTTGCTCTAATCCAACTTAGTCCTTGGGCCAAACCCCAAAATCTCACATATCGCTACCACCTGGGATGGCAAATTCTAGTTGGGATTTTTTTATTCCTATACATCCCTAGATATTATTTTTGTATGATAGACCTTCCTGAGGCCCAGCTAAATTGGGGTTATCAGCTGCTAAAGTTACCACCCCCCATTGAAAAATGGCATTTTAGACACATGTGCATATCTTGGTATTGGCTCACGTTCAGGGCATATTACAATGTTTTATATTTTATGTTTGGTATCATTTTTAAGGGGACACTTTGAGCTTTCATTCGAGCCCTTTGTTGACTATGTATGATAAGTACAGTGGTCACTGGAGCTCTTCAAACCTTTAATAACCTTTTTTTTCTCACAATTTCCGCCTAAACCATATATTTTCTTTTAGTTATGTGGCATCAAGAAACATCAGAGACACAAAACACAACAACTGGAATACTGACATGACCCTAAGGATTCAGGAAATGTATAATTTACCCATAGTATTTCATTCTGGGGTGGTCATTTTCAGCCTTATCTTAAACAAGCACTTTTTATGAGAAATAGACCGGTCAATAGGCATATAAGAAAGAGTACCACTAAACCTCCCTAAACATTGATACAAAAGGGTTTTCAATTGATTCTGGTACCTTTAGGCATGCTTGAGAACATCCCAAATATCCAGGAAAATATACTTAGCAGAAAAGGCATAATTTTCAAGATGCCATCCATGATGGTCATGCAGTTCTGGGCAAGAACCATGCAGTGTTTTGCATGCAGTACAAATATGTAATTTCTGCCTATTGTAAAAAGGAGACCACTTCTAGGAGAGGAGACTGCATCTATAGCTGTATGAGACCACTGTACTGTATCTAGACCACCACACTCAGCACACTGTATCTATTGCTATCTGAGACCACTTTACTGTATCTAGAGACCACTGTATTGTGTATATATACCACTGTACTGCATCTATTGCTATATGAGACCACTGTACTGCATCTATAGCTATATGAGACCACTGTATTGTGTATATATACCACTGTACTGCATCTATTGCTATATGAGACCACTGTACTGCATCTATAGCTATATGAGACCACTGTATTGCATCTAGAACACTGTGCTGCATCTATATCCCACTGTACTGAATCTATAAACCACTGCATATATAGACCATTGTACTGCATCTATAGACTAGCTACTGTATCTATAGACTGCTATATCGATAGACCACTGTAGTGCATCTGTAGACCATGTAGTGCATCTGTAGACCCCTGTCGTGATCTGTAGACCCCTCTAGTGTGTCTGTAGACCCCTCTAGTATGTCTGTAGACTACTGTCGTGATCTGTAGACATCTCTGGACACCGATACTGCATCTGTAGACCCCTCTACTGCATCTGTAGACCCCTATACTGCATCTGTAGACCCCTATACTGCATCTGTAGACCCCTATACTGCATCTGTAGACCCCATACTGCATCTGTATATCACTCTAGTGCATCTGTAGACCCCTCTACTGCATCTGTAGACCACTCTACTGCATCTGTAGACCACTCTAGTGCATCTGTAGACCCCTCTACTGCATCTGTAGACCACTCTACTGCATCTGTAGACCACTCTAGTGCATCTGTAGACCACTCTAGTGCATCTGTAGACCCCTATACTGCATCTGTAGACCCCTATACTGCATCTGTAGACCCCTATACTGCATCTGTAGACCCCATACTGCATCTGTATATCACTCTAGTGCATCTGTAGACCCCTCTGCTGCATCTGTAGACCACTCTAGTGCATCTGTAGACCCCTCTACTGCATCTGTAGATCACTCTACTGCATCTGTAGACCACTCTACTGCATCTGTAGACCACTCTACTGCATCTGTAGATCACTCTAGTGCATCTGTAGACCCCTCTGCTGCATCTGTAGACCACTCTAGTGCATCTGTAGACCCCTCTGCTGCATCTGTAGACCACTCTACTGCATCTGTAGACCACTCTACTGCATCTGTAGACCACTCTAGTGCATCTGTAGACCCCTCTACTGCATCTGTAGACCACCCTACTGCATCTGTAGATCACTCTAGTGCATCTGTAGACCCCTCTGCTGCATCTGTAGACCACTCTAGTGCATCTGTAGACCACTCTACTGCATCTGTAGACCACTCTACTGCATCTGTAGACCACTCTACTGCATCTGTAGACCACTCTAGTGCATCTGTAGACCCCTCTACTGCATCTGTAGACCACCCTACTGCATCTGTAGATCACTCTAGTGCATCTGTAGACCCCTCTGCTGCATCTGTAGACCACTCTACTGCATCTGTAGACCACTCTACTGCATCTGTAGACCACTCTACTGCATCTGTAGACCCCTATACTGCATCTGTAGACCACTCTAGTGCATCTGTAGACCACTCTAGTGCATCTGTAGACCCCTCTACTGCATATGTAGACCACTCTACTGCATCTGTAGACCCCTATACTGCATCTGTAGACCCCTCTACTGCATCTGTAGACCCCTATACTGCATCTGTAGACCCCTATACTGCATCTGTAGACCCCTATACTGCATCTGTAGACCACTCTAGTGCATCTGTAGACCCCTCTACTGCATCTGTAGACCACTCTACTGCATCTGTAGACCCCTATACTGCATCTGTAGACCCCTCTACTGCATCTGTAGACCCCTATACTGCATCTATAGACCCCTATACTGCATCTGTAGACCCCTATACTGCATATGTAGACCCCATACTGCATCTGTATATCACTCTAGTGCATCTGTAGACCCCTCTACTGCATCTGTAGACCACTCTACTGCATCTGTAGACCACTCTAGTGCATCTGTAGACCCCTCTACTGCATCTGTAGATCACTCTACTGCATCTGTAGACCACTCTACTGCATCTGTAGACCACTCTACTGCATCTGTAGATCACTCTAGTGCATCTGTAGACCACTCTACTGCATCTGTAGATCACTCTACTGCATCTGTAGACCACTCTACTGCATCTGTAGACCACTCTACTGCATCTGTAGATCACTCTACTGCATCTACCGAGCCTTTGTGGCGACATAGTCATGTTAAATGTGCTTTATATATACATGTTTAAAGCTGTGTTGAGTTGAGATGCAGTATAGTGGTCTATAGATACAGTACAGTGGTCAATGTATGTGGTCTATAGATGCAGTACAATGGTCTATACATGCAGTACAGTAGTTTATAGATTCAGTACAGTGGGATTGGATGCAGCACAGTGGTTTATAGATTCAGTACAGTGGGATATAGATGCAGCACAGTGGTCTAGATGCAATACAGTGGTCTCATATATGCAGTACAGTGGTTTCATGTAGCAATAGATGCAGTACAGTGGTATATATACAATACAGTGGTCTCTAGATACAGTAAAGTGGTCTCATATAGCAATAGATACAGTGCGGTGGTATATATACAATACAGTGGTCTCTAGATACATTAAAGTGGTCTCATATAGCAATAGATACAGTGTTGTGGTCTAGATACAGTACAGTGGTTTCTAGATACAGTACAGTGGTCTCATACAGCTATAGATGCAGTCTCCTCTCCTAGAAGTGGTCTCCTTTTTACAATAGAGGATATGCGCATGCTTAAAGTGAAGGGGGGCCCTGCTTCATCTCTCTCTCAGCTAAGGGGGTCCCTGCCTCATCTCTCTCTCAGCTAAGGGTCCCTTTCACCTGGAAAAACGTTGAAGTCCCCTCTACACCTATGTAATATTACTAGAGATAATATACAAAGGCAGTCTGACTGAATAAATGACAGTAATAATGTGTAGGTATACTTTTGTGTTTTGTAAACGATTGACATGCAGTTTGGGTCCCAAGAGTCCCTTCCTTCCTAGAAATGTAGTGGAGTCAAACTAAACAAACTAAACTAAACTAAAGTAAATGTACTTAACTGTCAACCACTGAACAGTATTCCCAGTTTAAAATTCAAAACTCCAATTGATTAGATTAGGGTGTATTGTGTATATTAGGCCTACTACATACATTTATAGAGGATGCTATTGATCTTGTGGAAATGTCAACAGTATAGTAGGCATGTGTCATAAAGAGAAAAGTATCATTGTATAGCTTATAATGTCTGTTTCAGGTGCTACTGCATATAATACAATATGCGTGCTATGATATGATATTTGAGAAATGAGTAGCCTAAAGTTTAGTAGATCTCTAGAAGTGTGTAGATTGTCTATTTTAAAATCTATCTATCTAAAGACTTTAGATACTAATACATTTTACTTGTATAGCACCTTTCATGACATGAAATGCAGCTCAAAGTGCTTTACAGAGCAGGAATAAGCAACAAGTGCAAGTACAAATGATTAACAATACAGCAAAAAAGAAAAGCAAATAACAACATTAAAAACACAGCAAAAAAGCCAGTGAAAAAAAATGTGAGGAACCCTCTTAGCTGAGAGAGAGATTGAGCAATTTGCAGGTTCTTAATTTGCATTCATCATGATCAACATTAATGTGTAAAGTGTGTTGGGGCGTGTTTCACAAGTTGGCTGAATTGTGATGAATAGGCCAGGTAGATAGGCAATAACAGTTAACTACAACACACACACACACACACACACACACACACACACACACACACACACACACACACACACACACACACACACACACACACACACACACACACACACACACACACACACACACACACACACACACACAGGCCCTAATCCCGCTGATTCACACACGACATATTTAAGAAAATGACTGGTTATTTTATTCCTTGATTAAATTGCCAATACTAGATATGCAACATTCCCATTTTTGCAAAGATTAGGGCAAGACAGACAGACGGACAGACTACTAGTTATAGCCATTTAAGTCAAACACTGCTCTAACACTGTTATGGTGCCACATCTATGTGCATTTTTAGTGTGAATATTGTCATCATGGTGGTCCCCTGATCAGTGTTTCTGCCACGTTTTGTGCAGATTGGAGCAATGGTGCGCCTCTCTGGCCCTATGGGTTCCCCTTGGAGCTTGTGGTGGTCACACGTGGCCCCTTCTGGGACTATTGTCATGGCAGACCCCTGAACAGCGTTTGTTCCCAGTTTGGTGTGGATTAGAGCAACTGTGCGCCTTTATTATTGTATAAAGACATGCAGTAAGATTTCATAGTGGGTGGTTAATAATGAATACATATTTAATTGGTTACTTCAATTATACCAGTTTTACTGAATGGTCTTCGTTGTGTGGATGCATGTGTTGGCCTATTTTTTATAATAATAACAATAATAATATTTTGGGCTAATATTTTGGGCTAATGATTAATAGGCCTACAGGGGTTATTTAATTCTGCAGTTATACCCAGTGTTACTGAATGCTGTAAGCTGTGTGGATACATGTATTGGCCTAATGTTAATAATAATAATAATTATTATTATTATTATTATTATTATTAATACTACTAAGAATACATAATAATAATACAAAGTAATACATCATAATTCATCAAATAATAACAATAACAATGGTAATTATTATTATTATTATTATTATTATTATTATTATCCTTATTATTATTATTATTATTATTATTATTATTACCATTATATATATACACCATTTAAAAAGTCGTATAAACCAATTTTGGAACAGCATACCACGCCCAGGAACTCCACCCATAATTGGCCACTCGTCCAGGTGCCCACATGTCCCTAGCGCCCAGATGGTTTTGGTGCCCACCTCTCCAAGTGCCCACATGTCCCTAGTGCCCAGTTGTCCAGGTGCCCACATGTCCATAGTGCCCAGTTGTCCAGGTGCCCACATGTCCCCAGTGCCCAGTTGTCCAGGTGCCCACATGTACCTAGTGCCCAGTTGTACAGGTGCCCACATGTACCATAGTGCCCAGATGTCCAGGTGCTCAGTCGTCCAAAATATGGTGCCCAGATGTCCCTAGTGCCCATGCCCACATGTACCTAGTGCCCAGTTTTCCAGGTGCCCACATGTACCTAGTGCCCAGTTGTCCAAGTGCCGAAATGTACCTAGTGCCCAGTTGTCAAGGTGCCCAGTTGTACCATAGTGCCCAGATGTCCCTAGTGCCCAGATGTCCAGGTGCCCAGTCGTCCCAACAATATGGTGCCCAGATGTCTCTAGTGCCCTCCTGACTTGATGTATTCGATTCATGTATTGGCCTTATGTTAATAATAATAATTATTAACATAACATAAGGCCAATAAATAAATAATATTAATAAATAACAATAATAATAAATAAAAATAATAATAATGAATTGTATATATATATATATATATATATATATATATATATATATATATATATATATATATATATATATATATATATATATATATATAAAAATGTATATGTGGTTGTAAATATAGTTCGTTTGCAGTTATATCCACCGTAATCACGCATACGATCTATGTAAAATACGTTTTAACATAAATATTGCGAGTGAAATGGTTTAATAACCAATAATAATCCATTTAAATAATGAACACAATCAGAAATAACAGTTCCGGGCTCAGACAATAATTAACATTATTTTAATTAACTTAAGAATGATAATATTTTTTGTTGATGAGCACCATCATTATTATAAATGTACATATATGCATAAATGTGCACACACACACACACATAAAGTGCTCAAACATCATTATTATAAATGTATACACATTCTGTGTGTGTGTGTGTGTGTGTGTGTGTGTGTACGTTTTAACATAAATATTGGGAGTTAAATGGTTTAATAACCAAAAAAACACGCACTTCCGGTATTGTAATGTTATAAATGTATATATCCACCGTAATCATACAAACGATCGTTGATACAATCAGTTTCAACATTAATATTGAGAGAAATGTGTTTAATATATAGAAAAAAACAGGCACTTCCGGTCCCTCACACAGCAGCACTCACGTATCAACGCTCACGCACCAAGTCTCGTCTGCGCGGACGCAGCTGGGTGCTATTGCACAGCCCTGGTATTTGTGGGCGGGATGTACGTCACGCTCTGAATCTGAGCGGACACGCCTCTTACCGGTCTGAGAGCTGTGCAACTCGTCTAAAAAGTCCGACGAGAGGCAAACAGCAGTACACAACAATGGCGGCCGAAATTTCTCAAGGGGAAATTGCTTCCCGTCGATCCTATTTAGATGCATCACCCACTGCATGTGGATCCCGCCCCCTTTTCTTCATTGGCTGTTGATTTGAATCACAACGCAGTGGCCGCGCCCCTGCTGTCCAAGCTCCGACGCTAACCCTCCCAGACTAACTAGGAACCAATGTGCTCAGTAGGTGTTGTTGCACCCGAGGTTCCTTAAGGGGTGGACTTTGGTGTTGCCATGTCTGCTTATTATAAGCGACCTTTTTGGGATAGTTTCTTATTTGGGCTTGTTTCCAAATGTTCATGTCCAGGACCCTAGATGAATATGTATTTGTGCCAGTGACCCCCAAATTCAAGATTTGTGTTGTTAAAATGTTTCAAAAAATATTCCACATTTTTCACATCTTCAAGATGTTTTTTTTTTAAAACAGTTGTTTTCATAGACCTGGTTGCTTGTCTTTTCTCGCCAAACCTGGCCACACTAATCCAAAGTAGTTTTCAGATCTTGTAACGCAGTTACTTTGAACACACTAACTTTCATGTCAACATTCTGTCTGTTTGTCAGGTCAGTGCATTGTGAAAATAACAGAACTAAAAAACCTAAAGTTCAAACTTTATTTATGTAGCATGAATGTGATGCTATTTGTTCATGCATTTGAGCGTTCAGTGTCGAGTTTAATAAACGTGAAAGTTTAGAGCATTATCGGTTCTCAAAGTGGGGTCCGGGGACCCCCAGGGGTCTTTCGGGGAGTTCCAGTGGGTCCCCAACAAAATGTGTTAATATAGCATCACAATAATGTTAACCACTTTAACCTTGTATAAATAGCAGATCTACAAGCTCATAGAGCTTGTACATTTTTTGAAAAATCGTGAACATTTGTGCAAACCTTTGAATATGTATATATAGATATAGATATATAGATGAGATGAACACATTAACATGATTGTGTACATTTTCAATGCTTCCTGAACACTAATATTTAGTTGTGTTTATATGCTGTGGTGGAAAAAGTACTCTCAGTTTTTTACTTAAGCAAAAGTGTCAATACTGCAATGTAGAATTACTCTTTTACAAGTCAAAGTAATCAAAATGTACTTGAGTAAAAGTACAAAAGTAATGGTATCAAAATGTACGTAAAGTGCAAAAAGTAGAAAGTACTCTTATGCAGAAGGTTTTCAAATGTATAAATTGTGTCCAAATCTTTTGACAATAGCAGACCTACAAGCTCACAATGTGTCGCATTGTGAGCTTGTATATAAGGCTGAAGTGGTTAATGCATGATTTAACAATGTTTTGTAATAATAATCAAAATCTACAAAGTAATTAGTAACTAAAGTTTTTTTTATAATCTGAGATGTAGTGGAGTAGAAGTAAAAGTACAGAAAATTGGAAATACTCCAGTAAAGTAAAAAAATAGCTCAAAGTTGTACTTAAGTACAGTACTTGAGTAAATGTCCTTAGTTTGCACCAATGTTTGTATGATTTTGGGGCAGATGTGTTTTATATTTCTATAGTGCTTTATAAGAGTAGTGAACAGACAGTTTTGTATATTTCGGTGTATATGATGCTTATAAAATTCAAGCCCTAGAATAGCTGATATTCCATACACTGTAATACTTGTGTCATAAATAATACAGCCATAGAACACTCAACAATATAATTTAGTGGAGGGATTTATTCTCATTTATAGCCCTGTGTTTACTCACCCATTCTCATTTATAGCCCTGTGTTTACTCTCATTTATAGCCCTGTGTTTACTCTCATTTATAGCCCTGTGTTTACTCACCCTACTTCATTGCTGTGATCTGGGGTCAGCTCTTATCATATAGAATCAAATCTATTTGAAAGTTGTTGCAGAAAACATGTATTTTTAGTGAAATATCTCAATTATCCACGAGATTCACACCAACATTGTACTTGACAGGATGTCATTCATGCACACTTCCTTCAATGAGCACATAAGTACAATATGTTCCGATACCGATACCAGTATCGGAAAAGCTGCTGATACTAACTGCCTACAATGCTGGTATCGGTGAGTATGTCAGTCTGTGCCATTCCGATACGATGCCATGTCACTTATCACATGATGATATGTCATTTACAGCCATCAACTAGTTTGTATTTTGAATGCTTCAGTTGATTGTTTTATCCTCCTACTGTACTATTTACATTATTATTTTACTAACTTGTAGCTGCACTTTAACAATTATTAATGGCATCTGTATGTATTCCTAGATTCCTAGTTTTCTTCTCACACTAGGAAGATGATGCCAAGAGTGATGTCGAACAGGTCGGATCTTCTAGACACCAAACTCCATTGTCTCAGGTATGCCAACAGCGCAAGTAAGCTGTTGATGTGCACCAAAGTCAATTGGAACGGTTTGAGTCTTTATTTTTTTATTTTTTTATTAAGCTTTTGCAGATACAGGCTTTATGAAAAAAACCTTCAAAGAACCTATCACTGATCTGCAGCTACTCAGTCAGGGGTATGTATAAACTGAATGTTTGATGATTTAATGTCCTTGAGCTTCATGGGATTACAGTCACATACTGAGGAGGTGTTTGTTCAGCCTCTTCTTAAAGGCATGAATACTACTTGATGTAATGTCTCCAACAACCGTAGGGGGAAGGCTGTTCCATGTTGTTATAGCAGAGTGGAGAAAGCTCCTATCAAGGCATTTGGTGTTTGACTTGAGGATGGTCAGGGCGTGGCTTGGTAGTACCCTCCGGGTGATACGACCTGGGATGTGAGCTTGGGGTAGCAGTGCTTTGAGATCCACTGGACAGCTGGGAGTGTGCATCTTATAAAGAACAGTTGTTGCTGCAACTGTTCGACAATGACTCAGCTTACTGATGGCATATTGCTGTAGGGCAAGGTCCTCATCCACCCCGATGATCTTTAGAGCCTTTTTTTGGATAATGTCTAGCTGCCTGAGAGTGGTCTGAGAGGCATTCATCCAGGCTAGGCAGGAGTACTCCATAATACTCCTGACCTGGGTCTTATAGATGTTGGCTCTGCCTTTAGCATCAAGCTTGTTGGCCAGCTTACGTAGTGCTCCAAGACGTTGTCCAGCACGTTTAGAGATGTTGGAAAGATGGCTAGTCCACGTCAGTTTACAGTCTATGCAAAGACCCAGAATCTCCATCTGCTCGCTGAGTTTGATTTTAGCGGTCCCAAAGAAGAGATCTGGGCGAGATGGGTTCCTCTTTCTGGACAGGATTATAGCCTTGCACTTGGTGGGCTCGAAAGTGACCTTCCAGGCGGCAGCCCACTTTCGGATGTTTTCCAGGTCTTTGTTTAGGGATGCAGCCACCTCAGGCCCATTTGATGATGTTACAGGTGCGAAAATGGTGGAGTCGTCCGCATACAGAAATATGCTGTTCTCACACTGTTCCACAACATCATCTATGAAGATGGATGCTTCTGAATGCTTATTTTCTGTCACACTAGGGAGCTGATTCCAAAAGTGATGTTGAGCAGGGCGGAACTTTTAGATGACCAGCCTCTGTCATCTGTAACAATGTGTCCAGATGCCACGATAAATGAGGGTGAGTCTCAATATTCCGTATTATGCTTTGGTCTATAGTCTCTAAGACATACCGTCAGTAAGTTGGCTTTCAATGACTTACAAACCTTCATTGCCCAGATGGAACAAATGGCGTCCCAAGTTAGTCTGTACAGATTCATGAAATATTTCATATTAATGACACTTTTGTGCAGTATACTTATTTGGTGGTGAAGTTCCAGACTGCTACATGTCATGCAGAAACAGCCCAGGGGATCCACATTCTTAATAAGGATCATGAAATAGTCTCTGACAAAACAACTACAGGAAACGTTAACAGAACCCCAATTCTGTGAAGCATTAGGCTATAAATGTATCAGGTCCAAGATGGACCCACACAGTATAGATAAGATCACTGGTTCTCAATCTCAATTGTTGTGTGTGCGGCCCACCAGACCTGAGGCCGATTCTACAAATGCCTTCTAAATCAGTAGTTCTCACACTTTCAAGATTGTATAAAAATGTTCAAAAATAGCAGATTGTACAAGCTCACAGTGTGGCACAAAGTGTATATCTGCTATTTTTGAATAGCTAACGCAAAAGTCTAAAATGCCACAGATGCTTTCCCGGTTTTAATGTTAATCATCCTGATTTTGCTAACTTCCCACTTTCATTGAATGTGCACAATGTTCCCATTTTTATGTCCTCCCCGTTTCACATCTGGCCTTTCCAAACTTAACTTCCTCCTAAATTAAGAGTAAAGCACATAATTCATACATACACTGTATAAAATGTGCTTAAATCTTTGAATATATATGATTTTTTTTTATGTGAACATTTTTAACTCCAATATTTGCTTCTGGCGGTCCCTGGAACGAAATATTTTCAGATGGGGGTCCGCGGCCAAATACATATCATTTTGGGGGTCCTTGACATGAACAAGTTGGAGCACCTCTGATAGCACCTCTGATAACGAAATATTTTCAGATGGGGGTCCGCGGCCAAATACATATCATTTTGGGGGTCCTTGACATGAACAAGTTGGAGCACCTCTGATAGCAACATACTGTTAGGATTTAGAAAAAAAACATTTGATATGTATTTGGCCGCGGATGCCCATCTCAAAATGTTGTACAAAGATTTGTACAAATTTTCACGATTTTTCAAAAATAGCAGATCTACAAGCTCATAGTGCCGCGCAATGAGCTTGTAGATCTGCAATTTTTTAATAGCCAAAGAAATCTAAATTGACAGAGATGCGTTCCCGGATTGAATGGGTTAAAGTCCTGATTTCAAAATGTATCGGTCGGTTGTGGAGGTGGGGGCTGACTAAAGGGAGCGCCGACAATACCGGCGAAAGAAACTGTAAGAACATCTCGTTCACATGGTCATGCATCGTCAGATTGTGATGAAGCAAGTGACAGGAATGATGGATTAAATAGATAGCTGTTAACTTGTGTTAACTTGAATATTGAAAGAACTGTGGGAGGGTTGTATAGAAAAGTTCAGAACAAGTACCGGTAACAGTGTAAAAATGTTGGCATGGATTAAAGTTCTCAGTCGATTTGAGCCATTTGGATTCCACAGAAGCCGGCATGTCTTCTATATGGGAGCATGTTGTGCAGCGAAAATAGCCGATCTACAAGCTCTCAATGCGTCTGTGACGCATTGAGAGCTTGTAGATAGGCTCTCTTCGGTTATTATTTTAAGATTAGAGCATTTGAAGTGGTCAAACTAGCAGCCTAAGTATCCCTGGGGACTCACTAGCCCTGGTCCAGAGCATTAGTGAGTTCTCTCTAACGCCCTGCCAGGCGCTCGGCTCTGCTCATAGACAAGGAATTCCACTGCCCTGCAGTAAAGAAAACCAAAAACTGTATTTTACAGAGAAGGTGGGGTGCTGAGAGGGTTCCCACCTCCGAGAATAGACTTTTAACAACACAAAGCAGCCTTTGTTTTGGTGAGTAGCGAAGTGGTTTTGTTTATTTTTACTACAGTTGAAGTCCTCGTAGGGGAATTCCTTGTCTACGAGCAGAGTCGAGCGCCTGGCAGGGCGTTAGAGAGAACTCACTAACGCTCTGGACCGGGGCTAGGGCACTACCAACCACACTATTCCAAAGCCGCCTTTGCTTGTATTGAACCACTGAGAGCCATATGTGTGTTAACCCACTCAATCCGGGAACGCATCTACAAATGTCTTCTAAATCCTAACAGTTTTCTGAAAAACGTATGTTGCTATAATATCAGTGGTTCTCAAACTGTTTCATATCAAACACCCCCAAAATTGGCGGACCGCCATCTGAAAATATTTTGTTCCAGGGACCCCCCCAGAATCAAAGATTTGAGTAAAAAAAAAAATCCCTTAAAAATATATATATAATACTTGCACAAATGTTCAAGATTTTTCAAAAATAGCAGATCTACAAAATTGTGAAATATTACCTGAGAAATTAGCAACAATTGTGAAAATAGCCAATCAGCTTGTAGATCAGCTATTTTCACAATATTCATCCGTGAAGGAGTCAAACAAAATGTAATGCCTCAACTGCTACAATTCCAAGTGCTTGTCTTGGGTGTCTTGAGTTTAAATTAAAAAAATCGCAGTGGTCGCAGCCTGAAAAGAACCACTGAGATAGATTAATATTTAATAAAAAGGGTTTATCTGGTTGATCAAATTAATGAATTAATAAGTGTGTTGATTTCTCTGGCATTCTTCCTGTTAGATCAACTCAAGCAATGACAAATGCCATAATCTATGTGCTGCGTGTTTGTGTGTAGGTTGAAACAGAAGGAGGAGATAAAGGACATGAAATGCGGTGGCAGATCCTGTCTGCTCATTCTACACAACATCACAGGAAGTTGTTTTCACCTCCAGACCCCAAGCATGCAACATGGAGACAGCAGCGTTCTGCACTATAGCATGTGAGTAGTGTGTTTGTGTATTTATTTGTATATGTGTATGCAACTATGCATGCATGGATTCATTTTGCCCTGAGTGTTGAACATATGTCCTCTTTGAATTCAATATCTGCTTGACTTGAATGAACACTGGACTTGTGATTATAAAAACTGCATTGGCTTGCAGTTGTGTCAGGTTTCAGAACATGTGTTCTTCTCTGTCTTTGTTTCCTCCCTCCAATCTCTGTCTCTTCAGCCTTTCTGACCATCACTCCAAACAGATCTCAGGTGTTTCAGTATGAGTCTCTCAGGCTGACCTGTGAAGTCCAGGGGAACTTCACCGCAAAGAGGAATGTTTCGTTCAACGGGAACATTTCTGAGTGTTCAACAGACTGGGGACAAATAATCACATCCCAGTGTGTCATCCCAGACCTGTACCCTGAAGATACTGGAGCGTACTGGTGTGAATCTGCACAGGGAACATGCACCCATGCTGTCAACATCACTGTGACTGGTAGGTCCATTGAAGAAAATAAATAATAATAATATTTTTTATTATCTGACACAAAATCAAATTTATCGTCCCATCACAAATAAGTATAACGTTATGGGTGAAATTATTTTGTGCATGCTTCCTTCGACTGCAGTTACAATGTTAAATAGAAAACAATGGGTAGATAAAACAGGCATAATAATGGTACTGGGCTATTTTACTGTACATAGTCAAATGTACAGCAGGTGCAAATATACAGTATAGTGTTCCTCAGTCTATTGTACTCAAATATACGTAATGTATGAGGATGAAATATACAGTGTGCAGTCTGGTATACATACACATGTGTGTATCCAATCAGTGTAAGGGCAGATAGCTGTAGCTGTGTTCCCATGAATGCAAAATAGTGCATAGAGAAACAATAAAGAAGCTCATGATCTGCATGAGCTGTGGAAACTGTTGCTTTGTCTGTTCATTTGGCATTTGACCATGCAATATCTCCTGTGATGGTAGCAGTGTGAACAGATTGTGGCTGCTGACTGTCTTTGATGATCCGCTTAGCCGTGGCTATGCCCTGCTTCTCGTAGAATATATGAGAAGATGATAGAGAAGCTGATACATGGCTTAAAGGGATAGTTCACCCCCAAAATGACTTTTTTTCTATCGATTACACACCCCATGGAGACTTGAATTCATGGCTTTTTTTGTTTTTGTGTCGCATTCCTAAGCCAATAATTTGATAACCGGCGGCGGCTCCGGTAGGAGACTCAAAGTGTCACTGAGTCTCCTACCGGAGACATCAGCATCTTTCTGTCGGTTATCAAATTATTAGCTTAGGAATGCGACAAAAACAAAAAAATATCCATGAATTCAATGCTTCATGGGATGTGTAATTGATTGAAAATAAGTGATTCTTTTGGGTGAACTATCCCTTTAAAGTCAGGCGCATCCCAGACCTACTAGGCTGGGTGCTGGATCAAAAGAGTTAAACAGTATATAAGAATAATAATCTTAAAGAACTAGAAAAAGTGCTCCTCGGAGCACAACTCTCCGCCAGAAGACTTGTGTTGGTTCGAAGGTCGCGAAGGTCGCTATCCCTCTTGTATATGTAAGTGTCCTATCCATCCTGTCTGGGTAAGTGTCCTCTTCCGTCCTGTCTGTGTAAGTGTCCTATCCCTCCTGTCCTATCCGTCCTGTCTATGTAAGTGTCATATCCCTCCTGTCTATATAAGTGTCCTATCTGTCCTATCTGTCCAATAAGACAGATAGGAACAATTGGACCGCGACTACCTGACTACTTCCGGTTCGAAGGTCTGGGAGTGAGCTAGTGGCCGGATTTTCGGTATTGGAATCTGGCTTATCACAGTGACACATGTATTTATAGGTCGCTATCCCTCTTGTATATGTAAGTGTCCTATCCAACCTGTCTGGGTAAGTGTCCTCTTCCGTTCTGTCTGTGTGAGTGTCCTATCCCTCCTGTCTGTATAAGTGTCCTATGTCATATCCCTCCTGTCTATATAAATGTCCTATCTGTCCTATCTGCCAATTATGTATCAGCCATGCAGCCATTTCATGGTTCCCGTCTTACCTCACTCTGACAGTGGCGGAGACACTGTCAGAGTGATGCCATGTATATATAGGCCCGGTGGCGTCACTAGCCAATCAGATCACAGTATTTCACGTGTCACGTGAGGCTTGACCAATCGGTGTGTCACGTTTAGAAAGTGAAAACGCAGTGATAACAATACTCTCCTGGCGGAGAGTAATAATAATCTTACAAGACAAGCTCATAGCGCGGCACTGCGCTATGAGCTTGTATCTGCTATTTTTGAAAAGTCTTGAAAATGTGTGCAAATATTGCACCTTTTCCTGTGACTGCAATGTGGCGAGCTCGTACAACATAATCATTTCACCCACTCTTTTACATATGTAAGCGTGCTGTCACAATACATTTGAGTCTGATACTTGTTGACATAGCTTACTGGTACATTTGACCCAGTCTCTAATATTCTACTAATAACAACTTTGCCTTTTTTGGGGTGGTGTAACCGCCCCCTATAAGTGAGGTTTGGGCACTGACCAATCCTGCACCGTGATTGCCAATAGTCTACAACGCAGTCTACAACGCTAACCCTTCCACAGTCAATGCAAATCTATACTTTTGCAAAGTCAGCCAATCACATTACAGATATTGTCATCACCACTAGTTGTAATGTGATTGGCTGACTTTGCAAATTCAGGACTGTGATTGGCTAGTGAAACACAGGACACTTGTGCAGCCCTATGAATAGCAGTATGGACTTAAAAAAAAAAACACTTTTATGTTTTTTTTTAAGTGAATCACTTCCATCACTGTGATGACCACTGTGACCACACCGCCCACTTCACACTGGGTGTGATTTTTTTTAAACATGTTTAGCTTTTCAATGGAGAAATGTTTTGATTGAGAGACCAGCTCAACTGTGTTTCAGATGGAGATGTGATCCTAGAGAGTCCTGTACTTCCTGTGAAAGAGGGAAGTGGTGTCACACTCCGCTGCTTGTACAAAGACAATACAACTGTTGAACCATCCTCTGACCTCCCAGCTGGTTTCTATAAAGATGGATCCCTCATCAGGACTGGGTCTACAGGACAGATGACCATCCACAATGTCTCCAAGTCTGATGAAGGATTCTACAAGTGTCACATCTCTGACCTTGGAGAGTCACCAGAGAGCTGGATGGATGTGACAGGTGACACAGCACTCTATTTGAAAAATATATATTCGTAAATAAATCACACGATATTTAGAATCAATTACGACTCATAATAATCAAGGAGATGGGTTCATTACATTTTTTTGTAAATGGTCCTCACTAATGCTCATTATAATAGAGCACCGAAGTCTGACGTAATTTACACATCCTACCTGGTTCGCGGGTTTTCCACCCCCGTAGACGTCTTTAATATCGCGTCAAATAAGAACTGTGTTGCAAAAATAAACAAATGACCCCAGCGGTTGACTCTTATGGATATGAAGCATCAACTGGCAGTGAGAAAACGCTAATGTTACTTTCACCGAATTAGTTACATTTTCGCCAGAAACAGACTGTATCAAATATAAGTGACTGACTATCATAAACGATACAGAACCACCTCCCTGACAATATCGCAGAGACAGTTTGTTTATTTTTGGAACACAATTCTTATTTGAGACGATTCTATAATGACCCAATGTTATTCTCCATAGCGAAATTACTTTACGAACCTGGGGATGAACGAGTGACGTCAGGACTTCTGTACTCTATATAGTACCGATACCATTTTTGTCTACTCACTCTGTGTCCTCTCCCTCCGCTACCGCTCCGTCCTACACAGCTCGGTGCTTGTTGGGCGGGACATTTTAGAATATTTTCCACTATGCATGATTCTTACCCTTTTCCGCACATCGTATCTAAAAAGTAAAGGTCGTCCCCCCTGCTCTCAGATAACTTCTAGCGGAAAAGAAAATCTAAGCGACGGGTTGAAACTAGCGTTTTAATCGCTTTTTTAGTCAGCCTGTGGCCATTTTTCCCAATGCAATCTTACGGGAGCAGTATTGCGCATGCGGACGGGGGTTGACTGGCCATAGGCTGACTAAATAAGCGATTTAAACGCTTGTTTCAACCCGTCAGTTAGATTTTCTTTTCTGCTAGAAGTTAAAACATATTCGAAAATGTCCCGCCCAACAGGCACTGTACTGTGTGGAACCTCATCTCGGAGCTATATAGCAGAGGGAGAGGTTCCGATTGGAGCTACATCGGTGGGGAAACCAAGCTAATAGAAACTGCAGGCTGTCTAGTGTCTATTCCTGGAAAGTTAGCGTGCTGAAATTGAGGCCACTGTTCTCGCATTAATTTAAAATATATAAACCTGCCTACCAATGATGTCACTGGTAGGCAGGTTTCTGAACTGTCAGCAGCCCTCCTCTGAGACACAGAGTGAATACACTAATGTTACCATAATATAATGTGCATTAGTGAGGAGTGACATTATGAAGATGGGTGGTCCTGTAATATACTTTGTTGTACAAATATTGAAAATAGGCGATCTACAACCTTGTAGATCAGCTATTTTCATTACGTTATCTTTTAATAATCGTTCATTAACCCATTAAGACCGGGAACGCATCTGTGTGTCATTTTTCGATTTCTTTAGGTTTTCAAAAATAGCAGATCTACAAGCTCATAGCGTGGCACATCTGCTATTTTAGAAAATTAATGAAAATGTGTGCAAATCTTTAAATTAATATTTTTTAAAGTGAACATTTGTAACTCAAATCTTTGCTTCTAGGGATTCTACAAATGTCTTCTAAATCCTAACATTTTTATTTTTTTAAAAGCTCCCAAATAACCCAAAATAACATGTATTTGGCCAAGGACCCCCATCTCAAAATATTTTGTTCCAGGGACCCCCAGACGCAAAGATATGAGTAAAAATGTTTCGCTTTAAAAATATATATAAATTCAAAGATTTGTACAAATTCTCACAATTTTTCAAAAATAGCAGATATAGAAGCTCATAGCGCAGCACTATGAGCTTGTATATCTGCTGTTTTTGAATAGCCAAAGAAGTCTAAATTGACACAGTGGGTTCCTGGATTGAATGGGTTAATTGTTAAAAAAT
The DNA here is from genome assembly GCF_963454915.1 of Gymnoscopelus microlampas. Taxonomy (NCBI): domain Eukaryota; kingdom Metazoa; phylum Chordata; class Actinopteri; order Myctophiformes; family Myctophidae; genus Gymnoscopelus; species Gymnoscopelus microlampas. The sequence goes on from NC_139956.1 coordinate 48,343,313, forward strand.
CCAGGTACAAGTTTGAAATTAATATTGATTTTAAGTCTCATATCCCAGCCCTATTGTGGTATTTGACCTTTTACAATCTAACCACACCTGCATCTAAGTAGCATTATGATTGTTTTTAGGACAGAATGTGGTTCGTGGCGGAGCTTCGTCTGCGTATGAGGAGTCGTCACGTTTCCTGTACATTCTACTTCCTGTGTTGGCTTGCGTAGGGCTCTCGCTTGCCTCCTTGGTGATGTGGTCACAAATCCGCCGAAGACGCAGAGGTGAGACTTTCACAACAAACACTTTGAATCAGACAACATTAACCCATTCAATCCGGGGACGCATTTCTCTGTCATTTTTGATTTCTTTGGCTATTCAAAAATAGCAGATCTACAAGCTCATAGCGTGGCACCGAGTGCCGCGCTATGAGCTTGTAGCTCTGCTATTTTTGAAAAATCTTGAAAATGTGTGCAAATCTTTGAATATGCATATATTTTTTAAAGGGAACATTTGTAACTCAAATCTTTGCTTCAGGGGGTCCCTGGAACAAAAATATTTTACAAATGTTCGCTTCAAAAAATATATTCAAAGATTTGCAAAAAAATGTCATTATTTTAAAAAATAGCAGATCTACAAGCTCATAGTGCGGCACTCGGTGCCACGCTATGAGCTTGTACATCTGCTATATTTTTTTATAGCCAAAGAAATAAAAAATGACACAGATGCGTTCCCGGATTGAATGGGTTCATTCAACATCACTCTGATACTGTTACACACGATGCAGATACATTTCATTTGTCATTCATTCATGTTCCTATGTGCATGTGAATTATAATCTTAAAATCTCCCTCTCTTAATGTATCTGTTATTAATTGTGTTAACATAATATCATGGAGACATTTTGACCAAACCAAGGGTGATGTTTTGATACTAATTCAAACACCCTTAAAAAGTGATGTGGCCTCATGTGCAGTCGTGCTTATTGAATATTTAAAAAAAACGACTAAAGCAAGAATAATCTTCCCACCATTGTTCAGCAGAGTGACTATTACTCATTGTCAGAAGGCTTCCTCCCTAACGGCCCCCACCCCACCCGATCGTGAATCATTCTCCCCTCCCACGTCTATCCCACTACTTCCTTTTACAGTACCTGCCCTTTTCTTGATTTACATCACATTTTGATGTAAAAGTAAATCAACTTAATTGTATACTGACTAATGCATGCACTCACATGACCATTCTAGGACCATAGGTATCATCTGGGCTCAGTGGCTGCACACCTTACTGTTGGTTTCTTTCTTGTAATGTTTGTGATCTCCAAAGTGAAGCCGAACAGTATTCTGTACTTAATCTGCACTTAATCAGATCATCAGTTTAATGTCTAAAACCAGGTTGTGTAACCCCAGGTGTATGACACAGAACTGCATTGATGGAAGGATGGGTGTATCAAAGTTTCAAACAAACATTCAGCGTAGTTGATGATCTCACCGACATGAATACAGCTATTGTCTGGCTGGAAGGAGACAATACCAATACTGTCTAACGTCTAAAACTAGAGGTGTAATTAGTAACTGGAAATGTCTGCGTGATTGTTCAGGGCCTTTAAAAAAGTTAATAGAAAGGTTTTGGGGTGAGCAGGAGTCATGTTTAGTTACAGTACATTTTATATACATGTAGTCTTTATATATCGCCACTGTCAGGCAGAAACCTCGTATCTCCATATTTCAACCTTTTATGTTACTTCGTTATACAACAGTGACAAGCAAAAGTATTGAAAATAGCCGGTTTACAAGTCACAAAGCGTTGCAGTGCGGCGCTTTGTGAGTTTGTAAATCTGCTATTTTCAACATTTCATAAAGTTTTCGTCCCATTGTGTGAAATGTAACGGTTTTGGACATACAAGGTTTCTACCGGACAGTGACAATATATATTTTTAGCGGTGCCAACCGCTGTACACTTGACTTTGTCCGTATGTCCGTCCGTCCGTTTAAGCCCGGGATGAGCACGGGATTTTAAACAGCTATAACTCCAGTTTGCAGCATGCCACCAAGTCCACATTTGTTATGTGGACTCAGACCACCAATAGGCACGAGCATGCATTGATGAAGTTATCAAAGAGGGGTCCAGGGACCCCCAGCGCCCGTATGAGCGGATGTCCGTTTAAGCCCGGGATGAGCACGGGATTTTAAACAGCTATAACTCCAGTTTGTAGCATGCCACCAAGTCCACATTTGGTATGTGGACTTAGACCACCAATAGGCACGAGCATGCATTGATGAAGTTATCAAAGAGGGGTCCAGGGACCCCCAGCGCCCGTATGAGCACGGGATGAGCACGGGATTTTAAAGAGCTATAACTCCACTTTGCAGCATGCCAGCAAGTCCACATTTGGTATGTGGACTTAGACCACCAATAGGGACCAGCATGAATTGCTCAAGCCCCGCCCCCTCTGTCTTCCCATTGGCTGGCCTTCAAACAGCCATAACTCAAGTTCGCAGCATGCTATGGAGTACAAATTTTGTACATGGACTATTCTCTAGGGCTAAAACCACCAACCGTGACAATCTAAATCTAACTATAATCGCTTCAAGTGGCTCTAAAATTGAGAGAGTGTCGGAGTATAAATACCTTGGCATCTGGCTGGATGAAAAATTATCTTTTAAATATCATATCGAAAATCTTGTCACTAAACTAAGACAGAAAATTGGTTTTCTCTATAGGAACAAAGCATGCTTTCCTGCATCCTGCAAAAAGACTATTATTGAAGCCACTTTCCTTTCTGTGCTAGACTATGGGGACATTATTTATAAAATTGCTGCCCCTTCAACTTTAAAACACCTCGACACAGTATACCACTCTGCCTTAAGGTGGGTAACTGGTGACAGTTATGGTACACATCACTGTACTCTTTATGAGAACGCAGGCTTATCCTCACTCTCTGAGAGGCGTGATAAGCACTGGTATCTGTTTATTTTTAAAGCTATCTCAGGAATGCTCCCCCCATATATTTGTAATATGTTGGATCAGAAGCCTAGTACCCACCAGACCCGTTCGAGTGACTTCCTGATGCTCAAGGTTCCATTTGTGAATTCAGAGCTAGGCAAGGCAGCATTCTCTGTTAGTGCACCATCTGCCTGGAATGAGCTTCAGAAGTCCTTAAAAATCAGACTACTGCCCTCTTTGGGTCAATATAGAGCAATGGTTTCCAGCACCTTTGTACCAGGCTGTAACTGTTTTATTTAATGTTCCTGTTCTTTCATTGAAATACTGAGTATTTCTATTCTCTGATTATAAATTAATTGATGTATGTAAATGTATTCATGTTGATTATGCTGATTATGTTGTATCTCGGCTACATTGAAAATGAGGGCTTGCCCTCAACTGTACTCCGAGTTGAAATAAAGGTTATGATGAAAGCCAGCAATAGGGACTAACTGTCATTACTTAAGCCCCGCCCCCTCTGTCTGCCCATTGGCTGGGCTTTAAACAGCCATCATTCCAGTTTGCAGCATGCTACCAAGTACAAATTTGGTAAGTGGACTCAGACCACCAATAGGGACGAACTGAAATGAGTTAAGGCCCGCCCCAAAGGCACCGCTTCCTTCACACAGGGTGTGATTTTTACAATGCATTTGTGTTTTCCTGGTGCCTAATATTTGTCTTAATGACGTTTATGAAGACATTGGGTTACTTTGTTGATATAGAATATGATTTAATTTCTTGGGGATGTGATTGTGTTGTAGGTCGAGGTGAACTTGACCTTATACCTCGGACGTACACGGACATCACATTCACAGAACCCGTCCGGACCAACACCCCGATGGGTAAAGACATTCAACACACACCACACAACCATATTTTGTCCAGCCAGCATTATATACATTCCGGTAACACTTTACTTAAAGTTCGGGTCCATAATGCATTATAAGCACATTTATAATGTGCTTATAAGGCATTATAACACCCGTTATAAATGTTTATAATGATGATTGACAACTTATAGCAACGTTTATAACGTATTATAAGTGCTGGTTATAATGCATTATAAGGTCAGTGGAACTGCACATTATACCTGTAGTACTATAACTTGGTTAGTTATAAACTGTCTTTATTATAAACATGTATAACGAGTGTTATGAAGCATTATAAAGCATTATGATGCATTATAAATGTGATTATAATGCATTATAGACACAACCCTTAAATAAAGTGTTACCTGGTAGTTCTAATGGGCTGTTCCACTGAGTTTATAATGCATTATGACCAGCACTTATATATTATATTATTATAAGTTATAATACTTCATTATAAGTTGTTATGTATAATTATAAACATGCATTATAAATGTTATACATTATACATTATAGACCCAACCTTAATATAAAGTCTTAGCCAAATTCCTTAAACTGCTCATTTAAATGTAGCTTTAGTTTGTTTTTTAACCACATGAACTCGAGCATCCCTTTCCTAAGCATGTAACACAATGAAAGCCAAGCGCTCTCACCATTCTTGGTTTGGCTATGCCTAGTGTCCCTTTTAACAATGATGTTTTATCATTGGAGGTACATGTTTTCCCTCTTGTGGTTGGATTCTTCACACAGTGAAGTTCTACAGTTCTTAGACATTCTACACAGTATGTTGCCAACCCCTCAACACATTTCTCACAGCCACATTATGATTCAGAAACAAAGAAAACACCATATACTGTATACAGGAGAATAAGAATTTATGTTTCCGACATTTACCAGATGCCCTCATCCAGATCAACTTATACAGTCCTTGTTCAGACTAAGTGCCATGAACACTTAAGGATTAGATGGGGTTATTTTTGTTTCATAATTTGGTCCGTAAAAAGAACAGCAATGGAAAATAAAAATAAACGTGTCTATTTTTGATTTGTTGAGCAAAAATAGATCAGGCAGTGAAGGGTTGGGAGAAGATGAGGCAGGGCACAACCAGTTACACCATCGACTGCGAACATTTGACAAAAGCAGGCGAACATTTGGTGAAAGTAGCAGATCTACAAGTTCACAACACCTCGATGTGTTGTGAGACTGTAGATCTGCTATTTTTGGCATTAAGGTTTAGTTTAGAGTGGGAAACAAATGAGGGGACCAAAATACAGACCGCCGGCGACCCCGCTCAATGAAGTATAAACTTTGAAGTAGTTGATCTAATTTCAGATATTTGTCTTTGTTTTGTGTTTTCCATGAAGGAGGCTGGGCGGTGGTCTCTCCTTTGTACTATCTCTTCATTGAGATGAACATCAAGGAGTCTTGGGGTGCCACAGTGCAGGAGGGACACAGAAGAAGCGTGTCCCCGGTGGGAGTGGAACCCAGGCCACCAGAGACTCATGTGACACAGACAGTGTCACAGACACTCAATCAACACTCACTAGTATGAATGTCAATGTCATGTCAATCAATATTATTAGCACTGTATTGGACATACTGTATGAAAAGGTGTTCCCATACAGTAGAAGGTGCGATCCCACTGCATATGGATGATATTGGGGTGGTTGGTTGTCAAACAACTGCTGACCTGGTGTGAGTTAGGAAGGATAAGGACTTAAAACTATGACACACTGTTGATTTACAAACTAAATGCATCAGAATGGTAGGTCTTATGCAGGTATGAAATGGACTAGGCATCTTATCTTATTTATAATAGATTGCCTAGAACAGTGATACTTTGTATCAGGCTGCATGATGTCAGTTTCAGTGTTTATTTTTAAATGCCTGCCAACATAGCGTCCGGAACAAATGAGGTTTTTGTGATGCGAGAAACAGCACCTGCGGTTATACATTAGTCATGTTTAACCCATTCAAACCAGGAAAGCATCTGTTATTTTAGATTTTATTGCAACATAAGTTTTTCAGAAAACGTCCAATTTTGAACAGTGGTTTAGAACAGTGGTTCTCAAAAATACCAGATCTACAAGCTCAGAGCGCGCGCACTGCAAGCTTATCCGCTATATATATATTTCTTTTTTAACTTGAAAGTGTTTGAAAAGTCTTGCATAATTCTGATTCTGTTTTACACAGCTCCTCTCTTCTTGGGGGTCCCTGGCACCAAAACATATTCAGGTGGGGGGGGGGGGGGGGGTCCATGGCCAAATACATATCATTGTGGGGGTCCTTGGCACGAAAAGGTTTGAGAATCACTTATTTTAGAAGCCATTCGTCAAGTCAAGTCAAATGTATTTATATAGCACATTAAAACAACAGCAGCTGACCCAAAGTGCTTTCCAAACAAATAGCAAGAACAAATAGACCTTAGTCTATTTACAAAACAAAGCAGTGACAAACAATCAACAGACAATGACCTCAAACTATGTTAAAACAAGAATGACCAAAGTCATAATAAAGCCGCATGCGGCAGGCTTTTTTTGCCCCAATCTTTTCATAGACCTGATTACTTGTTTTTTGGATTGCTTGTTTCTCTCGCCAAACCTGGCAAACCTGGCAACACCAGCGTCGCAGATTAACGCTCTAATGTTTTTTATATAAGTGGTGGCAACATCGCATGGGTCTTCCCAACAATAGCTAAGATTGAAGTCAGTGTGAACATGGCCAAATAATAACTTAATAGCCAAACTAGGTCTAATGAAGCACGCTAGCATTTAGGCTAACCCTCCGGTTCTCCCTTTCTCTCTCTCTGCTGCAAAGAAGGAGAGGCGGGTGCTGCAAAGTGCCGTCTCCGGGTGCTGCAAAGCGCCGTCTCCCCATTGGCTTAAAGGGGGGGAAGTGTGAAGGACAGGCAGGACAGCCAATGACAAATAGGTGTCAAAGGAGGAGAGGCGGGTGCTTCAAAGTACCGTCTCCCCATTGGCGTGAAGTGTGAAGGACAGCCAGGACAGCCAATGACACTTAGGTGTCACTAAATGTCACTCGGGTGCTGTTTATAGAGCCGCGCTGCTTTCAGCATGCGGCTAAAAAAAGTGGGTCTTCAGTTTGGATTTAAAAATCTCAATGGTGGGGCTTATCTTGATGTGAAAAGGGAGATTATTTTAGAGTATAGGTGCGGCCACGGAGAAAGCCCGGTCACCTTTGGTAATGAGGTTTGTTGGGGGAACTGAAAGGAGTTTCTGAATGGATGATCTTAACCTAGTGGCAGGAGGCTTATTGAACAGATCAGAAATGTATGGAGGGGCTAGGCTATTGAGATTCGTAGAATCGGCCTCAGGTATTAATGGGTTAAAGCCCAGTCTGTTCTTTTACAATCACTAATCTCAAGCTGTGTGTCTGTGTGCCTGCGTATGTGTGTCTGTCTGTGTGCTGTCTGTGTCTGTCTCTACCCCAAGCCCCCAGAAGCCAGTGTTTGCATTGAAGCGCATTGGACATGCTGGTCATTCATAGGTACTGCAGCTTAAAACGGCTTGGGCCACTGTACATGAACAAGCAAAAGCGGTTTCGACCAATGGGCTTGACTCACAAGCTTGCGCACGGGGCTGCGCACCGAGGTGACGCAAAACGTGTCACAGTGGCCCCATCACATTTCCCAACCCGGAAGAAGGGGTGATTCCGCCTCATGCGCTGGGTGAGCAACTCAATGCAAGTGGATGGGAGGGGATTTCTGGTGCCCTCTCTATTGTTTTTAACTCTATGCTCTACCCAGGTGTGAATGTGCAATGAGAAAAGTTTTGCGAACAACAGCAATACTTCTGTTAATATTGATTGAAGTGTGTATTATGATTAGTTATTTGTGGATTATATGTCCAACTAAATTAACTGTAGTCTCTGTGTATATGAATCTGTACCTTTGTCTTTTTAGGGAACATACTGTAGACACGTTTCTCAACCAGTGATTCAGGAACCAGCATCAGAACATTTGGGCTGAATTGATTATTCCGTATTGATATGGTTTGATAAGACTTCCTTTAGTTCAAAAATATCACAATTATTACTTATTATTTTCCTGTTACATTTTCTATCATTTTGTCCAACTAAAGCCAACATTAACCAGTTTATTGATACAAGAGCAAAGTTTGTATAACCACCTGAACAAATGTGTATGCACCCTGCCATACATCAAGTTATACTGTAGAGCAGGAAAAAAAATATCTGTATTGATGTTCAAGCAGACTAACAAACACATCAGTAAGTAAATTATTGATTCTGGACTTATTTTGATTTTCAGTATGTACAACTGGCTGCTGTTAATCTGTATTACTCAAGCAGACTGTAACAACCAAATATTTTAAGTAAATGGTTGATTCTCAACTTATTTTGTTTCCAGAGTGCATTTTTCCCTCAACACAGGATTTAAGAATCCCAGGCCTAAAATAACACATTTCGGCATCACAATGCCCCTGGCCCTCGGCTTGGTACCTGAGACATAATTTGGCCCTTGGGGAAAAGTAATTGGGGAACCCTGCTGTAGAGGCAGCGTTCACCAAAGCCTGGCCTCGGGTTTGACACATGCACTGTATACATTAACATGGGTTCTCTAATCACCTAGATCAGTGCTTCTCAAGCTTACATTTTGGTGTGGATTAGAACATGGACCCTCATAACTCTTAAGTGTACAAAGGGACCCCCCATAAATGAGTGTGCAAATTGAGCAAAATGGGTCCTTACAGGTCCATTTGGTTCCATGTGTACACTCTCAGAGTTACAGACAGTAAAGGTCCATTTGGGGACTCGCTGGGGGTCCACGCTGAAGCTGAACGGCAGACCACTGTTAACCGTGCATGCACCAAATCACAGGATTACTGGACATATGCAAGCTGTGACATATCATTCAGTAGTGAAATCAAATGTACAGTTTTAAATAATTCCCCTGTTCAGACGGTCTATATCTGTTCAGCAAAAGAGCAAAGACTGAAGTCACAAGCTGTGAAGTCAGGGAAACGTGCGTGAAAACCCTATGAGGAACACGAGATTATTAGACACTCCGCTGTCAGCTGTTTGTTATAATACTTCCTTTTTAAGTATTGTTTCCACAGTTGTATTTTCCTTCCAAAACAATGACTTGTAAAAAAATGTTTTAATAAAAAAAATACCAGGAAGTTCCTTGTCATGTGTTTGTTTAAAATATATGGAAGCTCTCCAGTTCAACCAGGGACAGATTAACTGGCAGAGGACCAGAAACAACTGCTCAGAGCAGACAGAAAGATTGACATGTAGTGGTGGAAAAAGTACTCAAATGTTTTACTTAAGTAAAAATATCAATACTGCAATGTAGAAGTACTCCAATGCAACACGTTGTGAGCTTGTAGATCGGCTATTTTCAAATAGCCTAGATATAAAATAGGGCTAAAGTGGTTAATGTATGTTTTATAATGTAATATATTTATATCTGCAAAGTAACTAGTAACTAAAGTTTTCAATAATTGTAGTGGGGTACAATATTTGCCCCTGAGATGTAGTGGAGTAGAAGTAAAAGTATTGACAATTGGAAATACTCCAGCAAAGTAAAAGTACCTCAAAATTGTACTTAAGTACAGTACTTGAGTAAATGTACTTAGTTACTTTACACCACTGCTGACATGTAAAACACACTGCTCATGTGTCAAGAATGCTTTGAGGGAATGTGTATTATGTTTAATAATAGTGTTCTGAATGACCACATATGTTACTGACACACAGTCATTAGTGTTACAGTTCACTGTAAACCTACAGTGTGTTAGCATTTTTAAGTTCACTGTTATGGAGAACGTGATTGAATGTGTGTCCAGTCTCCACTCATTACAATATTGTTGTTACTACATTGTTTGTTTTTTGTTTTTTTTGTTTTTTTTTGGGGGGGGGGGTTAAGGGGAGGGGGGTTAAGATATGTTGTTTGACATTTTCAAGCCTTTATTCAAAAGCAACAGTGGAGAGAGAGGGGGAAGGACATGCAGCAAAGGGCCCCTACACATACTGTATGTGCTCTACCAGGTGCCTGGGACACATACCATATTGTTTTAATGACAATTGTTAATGTTTCTATTTACATTTTCTGTTAACGTTACAAGCTTGTAAATCACTTTAACCTGCATCCTGTAAATTAAAGGTGTAATAGACGTTTAACTGTATTGCTACTGCACCTGTCTGTTAGTACTAATACTAGGCTACTAAAGGCTACGTTTTTCCCCATGTTTTTTTTTCTCTCCTGATATCAGTACTACTATTTATTACACTTTGTGCTGTGTGACAGGCTGGTCTCTCCATAGTTGTTAGGCCTATATGAAATGTTTGTGTTCATGACAGTCTGGTCTTTCCAGGATTGTTAGACATAAATATGATGTTTGTGCTGGTGACAGGCTGGTCTCTCCGAGAGTTTTTACTACATAGTATGAAATGTTTGTGTTGGTGATAAGACTGGTCTCCAGCAATGGGTCTGTGTCTACAGCACGTCTTGTCACTGGTTCTACTAGTGGGAATGCTGATGGTAATAATCCACCACAAGAGACAAAGTGGTGAAGAGAAACAATGAATACAATGCATTCAATGTTCACTTTCTGACAGGGGAGTGGGTCATTGTTGCTGCTCTAGTGACACCTGCTGGTTGGACGGAGCATCTGTTCAGTGGGGAGAGGAACTGGGAGAGCATCAACTTCACACACTCTGAATGAAACCCCTCACTGCCAGGTGAAAAAAAGAGGCTGGTGTAGATGAAATGTTGTTGTCTTCACCAGTGGTTTTCAAAGCAGGGGTCCTTGAGGGGGCTCCATTAGGTCCCCAGCTAAATTAAGTAAAGTTAGGCTAACTAAGCACCCATTTAACAACTTTAACTTTAGGGTGTTGAAGAAAGGGAATATTAGAAACGTGTTCCATTCATTTTGAGTAACAACAGATAGGTTTTTCATCCACTGCAAGTTCAGTTAAGCACTCTACTTCTAGCTGTATATAGAAGCAGCTTGTTACCTTCATAGCAAGGGGTGTATTGGTGTTGTTCTTGATGTGTGTGTGGTGGGAGCTGTCTGTTTCAGTGTTGAGTAACAACAGTGTTGGGCAGTAGTTTTAGCCTAGTTTTGCTATAAGCTTGGGTTTCAGTGTCTTGCTCAAGGACACGTCGACACAAAGCCAGGCGGAGCCGGGGATCAAACTGGCAACCTTCTGATTCCAAAATGTCCACTCCACCTCCTGAAACACTGTGTGATGAGAACAGACTTAAGGATGTGAGCTGTGTGAAATTCAATGGAACCATAGAATCATAATAGATAACAGAACAGAAACATATTATAGTGTAAAGAAAGTATTTTTGGAGTTGTGTGTTAACCACCTAAAACTAGCGTCTCTATTCTGTCATAAACTCATAATAGGCAATTATTTGGCGAAAATAGGCAAATATTTGGCAAAAATAGCTACAGGTCTTCAAGCTCATAATGTATTGCTCCATTGCGATGCTTTGTGAGCTTGTAGATGTGTATTTTTAATGAAGAGATTTGGTGTAGAGGGAAACAATACAGCCAAGTATAACCCTGATGTTCTGCTGTTCTCATATAAACTACTTTATGAATTGTTGTGAACATTTTGAATATATTTTCTTTCTTGTTTGCTGTGTTCGGCTGTCAGTCAGGTCTCTATTTCAGGGTTGTAGGCGTCTCTGTTGTTAAACGACCTGCTGTGTTCACATGTTCAGTGCACATGTACATTACGCTATGTTACGTGTGCGCTTATCTATTCTTTAGTTGTCATAGTCAGGCCAGCATGTAACTGCACTGATGTTCACACATTTGCGACTAGATGGCACTCTTAAGACCATATAACGGACTATGTTAAGCAGAGAGATTCCCTTACAGAATAAGTTTGCTTTTACAAATATGCACTGGAGCTTCTGTTTAATATTATTGTGGTTTATTAAAAGTGTAATTTTGTATGTGTATTACTGACAAACTCGACCATCTGAGTATTCTTATTTCTCTTACTGCATCACCGAATGAGCACAATTTAATATTTACAACACAGAAATTGCAACATAGTCACTGGAGTCCTGGAACGGATGAAAAGGATCCAGGTATAGGGTTGGTGGATTTTTCGGAGCTCCCACACAGCAAATAAAGACCTCAACTACAGGTATATGAATAGGTTTACCGGTGTGTTTTGCAAGAATGGGCCTCCTGCTGCCGCTATAAAAGGCTGACATGAAAAATGCAGGGCAGAGGTTTTTCCTTGGCCTCTTGGGAGACGTCAATCGTCTAGTTATAGGTAAAAAACATGAATCGGCCTGTTATAGCACCACCGTTCAGCGATTTTGCCGCTTTTGCCACTTGATGTGACTGTCGAGGCCGATGCGTGAGCCGTATCCGTCCGCAGGAGGGGCAGGGGAGCCCGAAGGTTTGGGGAATGCTGGCTTCCCTCTGGTGTCGCTGGGTACGTCTCTCGGACAGTCTTTGCTGGTTGTTGTCGTTTATTTGTGAGATTAACCTGGCACATGAGTCCATCCAAGCTGATCGGTCAAGTGCCAGAGTTTCAAGCTGCGTGGGGTTGATGGCAGTGCGCTTCAGCAGGTCTTTGGTGTAGGCTAGTCCTTGTAGCGCCTATGCAAGCATTTGGTTTTCACAGTGAGTGGTGATTGTATTAGGGAAGGTTGTAAGCATTCTCTCCATCTCCTGGTGGCTAAGTGGCGCTGCCGAGACGGGTGGACAATTTTTGGACCGTGTGATTTTCTCAGGTGTAATCTGAATGGGCAGTTTTATGCCAGGAAGAGGCCCCTCATGCAGGGTAAGAGAGAACGGATTCGTAGGAGAGAGTGTCACTGGTGACGGGCCAGCCCCCCTGTTGTGGCCTAGGGGGAAAAGGATTGAAAAGGAGAGGCCTCTCTGATCTACAGACAGTATCCCCCTCTTGTGGTTCAAGGGAGAGAGCCTCCATGTCCAATAATGAGTAATGGTATTGTTAATTGCGTGAGTTGTATTGAGTAGCTCATTCCTTCCCAGCTGAGGAACAGATCCAGTTTTCTCGAGAACACCAGGAGGTCGGTGCACCAGTGGTTCAACCAGTGGTGTGTTTTCAAAGAAGCCCAAGAGAGAAGCCATTTTGAGACTTCACAAGGTGTTTTGAGTTGAAAGGCTTTGTGGGTTTGGTATGCTTGCTTTGTCTGTTTTATTGCATAAACAATTCTTTTCCCACAGTGTAAAGGTGTTTTGTGGTTCCTTTTTGTGGCAAGGTTGTAGCCCTACACAAGATTTAGGTTTCCTACTTTGTTTGTTTCAACTGAAAAATATCCCATCTGGGGGTGCCATTTTTTTAATGTAACGGTTTGAAATGGTACCTTTCTAAATGGTTGCTGGGGTGCCAGGCAGGGTGTGGCCTGACAATAATAAAAATATTAAACTTAAATAAAAATAGCAAATACACAATTTGGACTGATCCTTGTTTTATTTATGTTGAAATCTGATCGTTCTCACAGGCTTTTAATTTCACCCTGAAGAGTTTACATCTGTCAGAAGTTCTTTCTGTTAAACATAAGAATACAGGAGATGGAAAAGGTCAGGAGCCGGTTTCTCCTGTTTCCCTAGCGTGAGACAGCTTGATGTTTACACAACAACATCACTGTTATGCACTGTTAACTGATATGCACATAACATAACACATTTTGGACTGGCTGTGTTTAGCCTGAAAAAGTACTAACCAGCTTCCGAGATCGGACGAGATCGGACGTGTGCCAAATGAAAAAAGCTTACAGCACCTGGTATTCCCAGGCGGTCTCCCATCCAAGTACTAACCAGGCCCGATCCTGCTTAGCTTCCGAGATCGGACGAGATCGGGCGTGTTCAGGGTGGTATGGCCGTAAGCAACAGCAGCAGCGGCCGGTAGGCATTATATAGATGACAGTGGCCCTGCTGTGGAGTGTGTTTATTCCTTTACTCGACTTAGACTGGGCTGCTAAAGGTTAGAAGTGACATTTTTCAGCAGTGACATTTGGTTAGTTAGTGCTGCATTCATAAACATGACGATTGCTCATTCAGTCAGTCTGCCAAATGAAAAAAGCTTACAGCACCTGGTATTCCCAGGCGGTCTCCCATCCAAGTACTAACCAGGCCCGACCCTGCTTAGCTTCCGAGATCGGACAAGATCGGGCGTGTTCAGGGTGGTATGGCCATAAGCAACAGCAGCAGCGGCCGGTAGGCGTTATATAGATGACAGTGGCCCTGCTGTGGAGTGTGTTTATTCCTTTACTCGACTTAGGCTGGGCTGCTAAAGGTTAGAAGTGTCATTTTTCAGCAGTGACATTTGGTTAGTTAGTGCTGCATTCATAAACATGACGATTGCTCATTCAGTCAGTCTGCCAAATGAAAAGAGCTTACAGCACCTGGTATTCCCAGGCGGTCTCCCATCCAAGTACTAACGAGGCCCGACCCTGCTTAGCTTCCGAGATCGGACGAGATCGGGCGTGTTCAGGGTGGTATGGCCGTAAGCAACAGCAGCAGCGGCCGGTAGGCCTTATATAGATGACAGTGGCCCTGCTGTGGAGTGTGTTTATTCCTTTACTCTACTTAGGCTGGGCTGCTAAAGGTTAGAAGTGACATTTTTCAGCAGTGACATTTTGTTAGTTAGTGCTGCATTCATAAACATGACGATTGCTCATTCAGTCAGTCTGCCAAATGAAAAGAGCTTACAGCACCTGGTATTCCCAGGCGGTCTCCCATCCAAGTACTAACCAGGCCCGACCCTGCTTAGCTTCCGAGATCGGACGAGATCGGGCGTGTTCAGGGTGGTATGGCCGTAAGCAACAGCAGCAGCGGCCGGTAGGCCTTATATAGATGACAGTGGCCCTGCTGTGGAGTGTGTTTATTCCTTTACTCTACTTAGGCTGGGCTGCTAAAGGTTAGAAGTGACATTTTTCAGCAATGACATTTTGTTAGTTAGTGCTGCATTCATAAACATGACGATTGCTCATTCAGTCAGTCTGCCAAATGAAAAGAGCTTACAGCACCTGGTATTCCCAGGCGGTCTCCCATCCAAGTACTAACCAGGCCCGACCCTGCTTAGCTTCCGAGATCGGACGAGATCGGGCGTGTTCAGGGTGGTATGGCCGTAAGCAGCAGCAGCAGCGGCCGGTAGGCCTTATATAGATGACAGTGGCCCTGCTGTGGAGTGTGTTTATTCCTTTACTCTACTTAGGCTGGGCTGCTAAAGGTTAGAAGTGACATTTTTCAGCAGTGACATTTTGTTAGTTAGTGCTGCATTCATAAACATGACGATTCAGTCAGTCTGCCAAATGAAAAGAGCTGACAGCACCTGGTATTCCCAGGCGGTCTCCTATCCAAGTACTAACCAGGCCCGACCCTGCTTAGCTTCCGAGATCGGACGAGATCGGGCGTGTTCAGGGTGGTATGGCCGTAAGCAACAGCAGCAGCGGCCGGTAGGCCTTATATAGATGACAGTGGCCCTGCTGTGGAGTGTGTTTATTCCTTTACTCTACTTAGGCTGGGCTGCTAAAGGTTAGAGGTGACATTTTTCAGCAGTGACATTTTGTTAGTTAGTGCTGCATTCATAAACATGACGATTGCTCATTCAGTCAGTCTGCCAAATGAAAAGAGCTTACAGCACCTGGTATTCCCAGGCGGTCTCCCATCCAAGTACTAACCAGGCCCGACCCTGCTTAGCTTCCGAGATCGGACGAGATCGGGCGTGTTCAGGGTGGTATGGCCGTAAGCAACAGCAGCAGCGGCCGGTAGGCCATATATAGATGACAGTGGCCCTGCTGTGGAGTGTGTTTATTCCTTTACTCTACTTAGGCTGGGCTGCTAAAGGTTAGAAGTGACATTTTTCAGCAGTGACATTTTGTTAGTTAGTGCTGCATTCATAAACATGACGATTGCTCATTCAGTCAGTCTGCCAAATGAAAAGAGCTTACAGCACCTGGTATTCCCAGGCGGTCTCCCATCCAAGTACTAACCAGGCCCGACCCTGCTTAGCTTCCGAGATCGGACGAGATCGGGCGTGTTCAGGGTGGTATGGCCGTAAGCAACAGCAGCAGCGGCCGGTAGGCCTTATATAGATGACAGTGGCCCTGCTGTGGAGTGTGTTTATTCCTTTACTCTACTTAGGCTGGGCTGCTAAAGGTTAGAAGTGACATTTTTCAGCAGTGACATTTTGTTAGTTAGTGCTGCATTCATAAACATGACGATTGCTCATTCAGTCAGTCTGCCAAATGAAAAGAGCTTACAGCACCTGGTATTCCCAGGCGGTCTCCCATCCAAGTACTAACCAGGCCCGACCCTGCTTAGCTTCCGAGATCGGACGAGATCGGGCGTGTTCAGGGTGGTATGGCCGTAAGCAACAGCAGCAGCGGCCGGTAGGCCTTATATAGATGACAGTGGCCCTGCTGTGGAGTGTGTTTATTCCTTTACTCTACTTAGGCTGGGCTGCTAAAGGTTAGAAGTGACATTTTTCAGCAGTGACATTTTGTTAGTTAGTGCTGCATTCATAAACATGACGATTGCTCATTCAGTCAGTCTGCCAAATGAAAAGAGCTTACAGCACCTGGTATTCCCAGGCGGTCTCCCATCCAAGTACTAACCAGGCCCGACCCTGCTTAGCTTCCGAGATCGGACGAGATCGGGCGTGTTCAGGGTGGTATGGCCGTAAGCAACAGCAGCAGCGGCCGGTAGGCCTTATATAGATGACAGTGGCCCTGCTGTGGAGTGTGTTTATTCCTTTACTCTACTTAGGCTGGGCTGCTAAAGGTTAGAAGTGACATTTTTCAGCAGTGACATTTTGTTAGTTAGTGCTGCATTCATAAACATGACGATTGCTCATTCAGTCAGTCTGCCAAATGAAAAGAGCTTACAGCACCTGGTATTCCCAGGCGGTCTCCCATCCAAGTACTAACCAGGCCCGACCCTGCTTAGCTTCCGAGATCGGACGAGATCGGGCGTGTTCAGGGTGGTATGGCCGTAAGCAACAGCAGCAGCGGCCGGTAGGCCTTATATAGATGACAGTGGCCCTGCTGTGGAGTGTGTTTATTCCTTTACTCTACTTAGGCTGGGCTGCTAAAGGTTAGAAGTGACATTTTTCAGCAGTGACATTTTGTTAGTTAGTGCTGCATTCATAAACATGACGATTCAGTCAGTCTGCCAAATGAAAAGAGCTGACAGCACCTGGTATTCCCAGGCGGTCTCCTATCCAAGTACTAACCAGGCCCGACCCTGCTTAGCTTCCGAGATCGGACGAGATCGGGCGTGTTCAGGGTGGTATGGCCGTAAGCAACAGCAGCAGCGGCCGGTAGGCCTTATATAGATGACAGTGGCCCTGCTGTGGAGTGTGTTTATTCCTTTACTCTACTTAGGCTGGGCTGCTAAAGGTTAGAGGTGACATTTTTCAGCAGTGACATTTTGTTAGTTAGTGCTGCATTCATAAACATGACGATTGCTCATTCAGTCAGTCTGCCAAATGAAAAGAGCTTACAGCACCTGGTATTCCCAGGCGGTCTCCCATCCAAGTACTAACCAGGCCCGACCCTGCTTAGATTCCGAGATCGGACGAGATCGGGCGTGTTCAGGGTGGTATGGCCGTAAGTAGTCTGGGAGGGTTAGCGTCGGAGCTTGGACAGCAGGGGCGCGGCCACTGCGTTGTGATTCAAATCAACAGCCAATGAAGAAAAGGGGGCGGGATCCACATGCAGTGGGTGATGCATCTAAATAGGATCGACGGGAAGCAATTTCCCCTTGAGAAATTTCGGCCGCCATTGTTGTGTACTGCTGTTTGCCTCTCGTCGGACTTTTTAGACGAGTTGCACAGCTCTCAGACCGGTAAGAGGCGTGTCCGCTCAGATTCAGAGCGTGACGTACATCCCGCCCACAAATACCAGGGCTGTGGCCCAGAAGTTCCTCGCCGAGCCGGCGAAAACTTCTGGGAACTCAGATTAGGCCGTAAGCAACAGCAGCAGCGGCCGGTAGGCCATATATAGATGACAGTGGCCCTGCTGTGGAGTGTGTTTATTCCTTTACTCTACTTAGGCTGGGCTGCTAAAGGTTAGAAGTGACATTTTTCAGCAGTGACATTTTGTTAGTTAGTGCTGCATTCATAAACATGACGATTGCTCATTCAGTCAGTCTGCCAAATGAAAAAAGCTTACAGCACCTGGTATTCCCAGGCGGTCTCCCATCCAAGTACTAACCAGGCCCGACCCTGCTTAGCTTCCGAGATCGGACGAGATCGGGCGTGTTCAGGGTGGTATGGCCGTAAGCAACAGCAGCAGCGGCCGGTAGGCCTTATATAGATGACAGTGGCCCTGCTGTGGAGTGTGTTTATTCCTTTACTCTACTTAGGCTGGGCTGCTAAAGGTTAGAAGTGACATTTTTCAGCAGTGACATTTTGTTAGTTAGTGCTGCATTCATAAACATGACGATTGCTCATTCAGTCAGTCTGCCAAATGAAAAGAGCTTACAGCACCTGGTATTCCCAGGCGGTCTCCCATCCAAGTACTAACCAGGCCCGACCCTGCTTAGCTTCCGAGATCGGACGAGATCGGGCGTGTTCAGGGTGGTATGGCCGTAAGCAACAGCAGCAGCGGCCGGTAGGCCTTATATAGATGACAGTGGCCCTGCTGTGGAGTGTGTTTATTCCTTTACTCTACTTAGGCTGGGCTGCTAAAGGTTAGAAGTGACATTTTTCAGCAGTGACATTTTGTTAGTTAGTGCTGCATTCATAAACATGACGATTGCTCATTCAGTCAGTCTGCCAAATGAAAAGAGCTTACAGCACCTGGTATTCCCAGGCGGTCTCCCATCCAAGTACTAACCAGGCCCGACCCTGCTTAGCTTCCGAGATCGGACGAGATCGGGCGTGTTCAGGGTGGTATGGCCGTAAGCAACAGCAGCAGCGGCCGGTAGGCCTTATATAGATGACAGTGGCCCTGCTGTGGAGTGTGTTTATTCCTTTACTCTACTTAGGCTGGGCTGCTAAAGGTTAGAAGTGACATTTTTCAGCAGTGACATTTTGTTAGTTAGTGCTGCATTCATAAACATGACGATTCAGTCAGTCTGCCAAATGAAAAGAGCTGACAGCACCTGGTATTCCCAGGCGGTCTCCTATCCAAGTACTAACCAGGCCCGACCCTGCTTAGCTTCCGAGATCGGACGAGATCGGGCGTGTTCAGGGTGGTATGGCCGTAAGCAACAGCAGCAGCGGCCGGTAGGCCTTATATAGATGACAGTGGCCCTGCTGTGGAGTGTGTTTATTCCTTTACTCTACTTAGGCTGGGCTGCTAAAGGTTAGAGGTGACATTTTTCAGCAGTGACATTTTGTTAGTTAGTGCTGCATTCATAAACATGACGATTGCTCATTCAGTCAGTCTGCCAAATGAAAAGAGCTTACAGCACCTGGTATTCCCAGGCGGTCTCCCATCCAAGTACTAACCAGGCCCGACCCTGCTTAGATTCCGAGATCGGACGAGATCGGGCGTGTTCAGGGTGGTATGGCCGTAAGCAACAGCAGCAGCGGCCGGTAGGCCATATATAGATGACAGTGGCCCTGCTGTGGAGTGTGTTTATTCCTTTACTCTACTTAGGCTGGGCTGCTAAAGGTTAGAAGTGACATTTTTCAGCAGTGACATTTTGTTAGTTAGTGCTGCATTCATAAACATGACGATTGCTCATTCAGTCAGTCTGCCAAATGAAAAGAGCTTACAGCACCTGGTATTCCCAGGCGGTCTCCCATCCAAGTACTAACCAGGCCCGACCCTGCTTAGCTTCCGAGATCGGACGAGATCGGGCGTGTTCAGGGTGGTATGGCCGTAAGCAACAGCAGCAGCGGCCGGTAGGCCTTATATAGATGACAGTGGCCCTGCTGTGGAGTGTGTTTATTCCTTTACTCTACTTAGGCTGGGCTGCTAAAGGTTAGAAGTGACATTTTTCAGCAGTGACATTTTGTTAGTTAGTGCTGCATTCATAAACATGACGATTGCTCATTCAGTCAGTCTGCCAAATGAAAAGAGCTTACAGCACCTGGTATTCCCAGGCGGTCTCCCATCCAAGTACTAACCAGGCCCGACCCTGCTTAGCTTCCGAGATCGGACGAGATCGGGCGTGTTCAGGGTGGTATGGCCGTAAGCAACAGCAGCAGCGGCCGGTAGGCCTTATATAGATGACAGTGGCCCTGCTGTGGAGTGTGTTTATTCCTTTACTCTACTTAGGCTGGGCTGCTAAAGGTTAGAAGTGACATTTTTCAGCAGTGACATTTTGTTAGTTAGTGCTGCATTCATAAACATGACGATTGCTCATTCAGTCAGTCTGCCAAATGAAAAGAGCTTACAGCACCTGGTATTCCCAGGCGGTCTCCCATCCAAGTACTAACCAGGCCCGACCCTGCTTAGCTTCCGAGATCGGACGAGATCGGGCGTGTTCAGGGTGGTATGGCCGTAAGCAACAGCAGCAGCGGCCGGTAGGCCTTATATAGATGACAGTGGCCCTGCTGTGGAGTGTGTTTATTCCTTTACTCTACTTAGGCTGGGCTGCTAAAGGTTAGAAGTGACATTTTTCAGCAGTGACATTTTGTTAGTTAGTGCTGCATTCATAAACATGACGATTGCTCATTCAGTCAGTCTGCCAAATGAAAAGAGCTTACAGCACCTGGTATTCCCAGGCGGTCTCCCATCCAAGTACTAACCAGGCCCGACCCTGCTTAGCTTCCGAGATCGGACGAGATCGGGCGTGTTCAGGGTGGTATGGCCGTAAGCAACAGCAGCAGCGGCCGGTAGGCCTTATATAGATGACAGTGGCCCTGCTGTGGAGTGTGTTTATTCCTTTACTCTACTTAGGCTGGGCTGCTAAAGGTTAGAAGTGACATTTTTCAGCAGTGACATTTTGTTAGTTAGTGCTGCATTCATAAACATGACGATTGCTCATTCAGTCAGTCTGCCAAATGAAAAGAGCTTACAGCACCTGGTATTCCCAGGCGGTCTCCCATCCAAGTACTAACCAGGCCCGACCCTGCTTAGCTTCCGAGATCGGACGAGATCGGGCGTGTTCAGGGTGGTATGGCCGTAAGCAACAGCAGCAGCGGCCGGTAGGCCTTATATAGATGACAGTGGCCCTGCTGTGGAGTGTGTTTATTCCTTTACTCTACTTAGGCTGGGCTGCTAAAGGTTAGAAGTGACATTTTTCAGCAGTGACATTTTGTTAGTTAGTGCTGCATTCATAAACATGACGATTGCTCATTCAGTCAGTCTGCCAAATGAAAAGAGCTTACAGCACCTGGTATTCCCAGGCGGTCTCCCATCCAAGTACTAACCAGGCCCGACCCTGCTTAGCTTCCGAGATCGGACGAGATCGGGCGTGTTCAGGGTGGTATGGCCGTAAGCAACAGCAGCAGCGGCCGGTAGGCGTTATATAGATGACAGTGGCCCTGCTGTGGAGTGTGTTTATTCCTTTACTCTACTTAGGCTGGGCTGCTAAAGGTTAGAAGTGACATTTTTCAGCAGTGACATTTTGTTAGTTAGTGCTGCATTCATAAACATGACGATTGCTCATTCAGTCAGTCTGCCAAATGAAAAGAGCTTACAGCACCTGGTATTCCCAGGCGGTCTCCCATCCAAGTACTAACCAGGCCCGACCCTGCTTAGCTTCCGAGATCGGACGAGATCGGGCGTGTTCAGGGTGGTATGGCCGTAAGCAACAGCAGCAGCGGCCGGTAGGCCTTATATAGATGACAGTGGCCCTGCTGTGGAGTGTGTTTATTCCTTTACTCTACTTAGGCTGGGCTGCTAAAGGTTAGAAGTGACATTTTTCAGCAGTGACATTTTGTTAGTTAGTGCTGCATTCATAAACATGACGATTGCTCATTCAGTCAGTCTGCCAAATGAAAAGAGCTTACAGCACCTGGTATTCCCAGGCGGTCTCCCATCCAAGTACTAACCAGGCCCGACCCTGCTTAGCTTCCGAGATCGGACGAGATCGGGCGTGTTCAGGGTGGTATGGCCGTAAGCAACAGCAGCAGCGGCCGGTAGGCCTTATATAGATGACAGTGGCCCTGCTGTGGAGTGTGTTTATTCCTTTACTCTACTTAGGCTGGGCTGCTAAAGGTTAGAAGTGACATTTTTCAGCAGTGACATTTTGTTAGTTAGTGCTGCATTCATAAACATGACGATTGCTCATTCAGTCAGTCTGCCAAATGAAAAGAGCTTAGAGCACCTGGTATTCCCAGGCGGTCTCCCATCCAAGTACTAACCAGGCCCGACCCTGCTTAGCTTCCGAGATCGGACGAGATCGGGCGTGTTCAGGGTGGTATGGCCGTAAGCAACAGCAGCAGCGGCCGGTAGGCATTATATAGATGACAGTGGCCCTGCTGTGGAGTGTGTTTATTCCTTTACTCTACTTAGGCTGGGCTGCTAAAGGTTAGAAGTGACATTTTTCAGCAGTGACATTTTGTTAGTTAGTGCTGCATTCATAAACATGACGATTGCTCATTCAGTCAGTCTGCCAAATGAAAAGAGCTTACAGCACCTGGTATTCCCAGGCGGTCTCCCATCCAAGTACTAACCAGGCCCGACCCTGCTTAGCTTCCGAGATCGGACGAGATCGGGCGTGTTCAGGGTGGTATGGCCGTAAGCAACAGCAGCAGCGGCCGGTAGGCTTTATATAGATGACAGTGGCCCTGCTGTGGAGTGTGTTTATTCCTTTACTCTACTTAGGCTGGGCTGCTAAAGGTTAGAAGTGACATTTTTCAGCAGTGACATTTTGTTAGTTAGTGCTGCATTCATAAACATGACGATTGCTCATTCAGTCAGTCTGCCAAATGAAAAGAGCTTACAGCACCTGGTATTCCCAGGCGGTCTCCCATCCAAGTACTAACCAGGCCCGACCCTGCTTAGCTTCCGAGATCGGACGAGATCGGGCGTGTTCAGGGTGGTATGGCCGTAAGCAACAGCAGCAGCGGCCGGTAGGCCTTATATAGATGACAGTGGCCCTGCTGTGGAGTGTGTTTATTCCTTTACTCTACTTAGGCTGGGCTGCTAAAGGTTAGAAGTGACATTTTTCAGCAGTGACATTTTGTTAGTTAGTGCTGCATTCATAAACATGACGATTGCTCATTCAGTCAGTCTGCCAAATGAAAAGAGCTTACAGCACCTGGTATTCCCAGGCGGTCTCCCATCCAAGTACTAACCAGGCCCGACCCTGCTTAGCTTCCGAGATCGGACGAGATCGGGCGTGTTCAGGGTGGTATGGCCGTAAGCAACAGCAGCAGCGGCCGGTAGGCCTTATATAGATGACAGTGGCCCTGCTGTGGAGTGTGTTTATTCCTTTACTCTACTTAGGCTGGGCTGCTAAAGGTTAGAAGTGACATTTTTCAGCAGTGACATTTTGTTAGTTAGTGCTGCATTCATAAACATGACGATTGCTCATTCAGTCAGTCTGCCAAATGAAAAGAGCTTACAGCACCTGGTATTCCCAGGCGGTCTCCCATCCAAGTACTAACCAGGCCCGACCCTGCTTAGCTTCCGAGATCGGACGAGATCGGGCGTGTTCAGGGTGGTATGGCCGTAAGCAACAGCAGCAGCGGCCGGTAGGCCTTATATAGATGACAGTGGCCCTGCTGTGGAGTGTGTTTATTCCTTTACTCTACTTAGGCTGGGCTGCTAAAGGTTAGAGGTGACATTTTTCAGCAGTGACATTTTGTTAGTTAGTGCTGCATTCATAAACATGACGATTGCTCATTCAGTCAGTCTGCCAAATGAAAAGAGCTTACAGCACCTGGTATTCCCAGGCGGTCTCCCATCCAAGTACTAACCAGGCCCGACCCTGCTTAGCTTCCGAGATCGGACGAGATCGGGCGTGTTCAGGGTGGTATGGCCGTAAGCAACAGCAGCAGCGGCCGGTAGGCCTTATATAGATGACAGTGGCCCTGCTGTGGAGTGTGTTTATTCCTTTACTCTACTTAGGCTGGGCTGCTAAAGGTTAGAGGTGACATTTTTCAGCAGTGACATTTTGTTAGTTAGTGCTGCATTCATAAACATGACGATTGCTCATTCAGTCAGTCTGCCAAATGAAAAAAGCTTACAGCACCTGGTATTCCCAGGCGGTCTCCCATCCAAGTACTAACCAGGCCCGACCCTGCTTAGCTTCCGAGATCGGACGAGATCGGGCGTGTTCAGGGTGGTATGGCCGTAAGCAACAGCAGCAGCGGCCGGTAGGCATTATATAGATGACAGTGGCCCTGCTGTGGAGTGTGTTTATTCCTTTACTCTACTTAGGCTGGGCTGCTAAAGGTTAGAGGTGACATTTTTCAGCAGTGACATTTTGTTAGTTAGTGCTGCATTCATAAACATGACGATTGCTCATTCAGTCAGTCTGCCAAATGAAAAAAGCTTACAGCACCTGGTATTCCCAGGCGGTCTCCCATCCAAGTACTAACCAGGCCCGACCCTGCTTAGCTTCCGAGATCGGACGAGATCGGGCGTGTTCAGGGTGGTATGGCCGTAAGCAACAGCAGCAGCGGCCGGTAGGCCTTATATAGATGACAGTGGCCCTGCTGTGGAGTGTGTTTATTCCTTTACTCTACTTAGGCTGGGCTGCTAAAGGTTAGAGGTGACATTTTTCAGCAGTGACATTTTGTTAGTTAGTGCTGCATTCATAAACATGACGATTGCTCATTCAGTCAGTCTTTCAAATGAAAAAAGCTTACAGCACCTGGTATTCCCAGGCGGTCTCCCATCCAAGTACTAACCAGGCCCGACCCTGCTTAGCTTCCGAGATCGGACGAGATCGGGCGTGTTCAGGGTGGTATGGCCGTAAGCAACAGCAGCAGCGGCCGGTAGGCATTATATAGATGACAGTGGCCCTGCTGTGGAGTGTGTTTATTCCTTTACTCTACTTAGGCTGGGCTGCTAAAGGTTAGAGGTGACATTTTTCAGCAGTGACATTTTGTTAGTTAGTGCTGCATTCATAAACATGACGATTGCTCATTCAGTCAGTCTGCCAAATGAAAAAAGCTTACAGCACCTGGTATTCCCAGGCGGTCTCCCATCCAAGTACTAACCAGGCCCGACCCTGCTTAGCTTCCGAGATCGGACGAGATCGGGCGTGTTCAGGGTGGTATGGCCGTAAGCAACAGCAGCAGCGGCCGGTAGGCCTTATATAGATGACAGTGGCCCTGCTGTGGAGTGTGTTTATTCCTTTACTCTACTTAGGCTGGGCTGCTAAAGGTTAGAGGTGACATTTTTCAGCAGTGACATTTTGTTAGTTAGTGCTGCATTCATAAACATGACGATTGCTCATTCAGTCAGTCTGCCAAATGAAAAAAGCTTACAGCACCTGGTATTCCCAGGCGGTCTCCCATCCAAGTACTAGCCAGGCCCGACCCTGCTTAGCTTCCGAGATCGGACGAGATCGGGCGTGTTCAGGGTGGTATGGCCGTAAGCAACAGCAGCAGCGGCCGGTAGGCCTTATATAGATGACAGTGGCCCTGCTGTGGAGTGTGTTTATTCCTTTACTCTACTTAGGCTGGGCTGCTAAAGGTTAGAGGTGACATTTTTCAGCAGTGACATTTTGTTAGTTAGTGCTGCATTCATAAACATGACGATTGCTCATTCAGTCAGTCTGCCAAATGAAAAAAGCTTACAGCACCTGGTATTCCCAGGCGGTCTCCCATCCAAGTACTAACCAGGCCCGACCCTGCTTAGCTTCCGAGATCGGACGAGATCGGGCGTGTTCAGGGTGGTATGGCCGTAAGCAACAGCAGCGGCCGGTAGGCCTTATATAGATGACAGTGGCCCTGCTGTGGAGTGTGTTTATTCCTTTACTCTACTTAGGCTGGGCTGCTAAAGGTTAGAGGTGACATTTTTCAGCAGTGACATTTTGTTAGTTAGTGCTGCATTCATAAACATGACGATTGCTCATTCAGTCAGTCTGCCAAATGAAAAAAGCTTACAGCACCTGGTATTCCCAGGCGGTCTCCCATCCAAGTACTAACCAGGCCCGACCCTGCTTAGCTTCCGAGATCGGACGAGATCGGGCGTGTTCAGGGTGGTATGGCCATAAGCAACAGCAGCAGCGGCCGGTAGGCCTTATATAGATGACAGTGGCCCTGCTGTGGAGTGTGTTTATTCCTTTACTCGACTTAGGCTGGGCTGCTAAAGGTTAGAAGTGACATTTTTCAGCAGTGACATTTGGTTAGTTAGTGCTGCATTCATAAACATGACGATTGCTCATTCAGTCAGTCTGCCAAATGAAAAGAGCTTACAGCACCTGGTATTCCCAGGCGGTCTCCCATCCAAGTACTAACGAGGCCCGACCCTGCTTAGCTTCCGAGATCGGACGAGATCGGGCGTGTTCAGGGTGGTATGGCCGTAAGCAACAGCAGCAGCGGCCGGTAGGCCCTATATAGATGACAGTGGCCCTGCTGTGGAGTGTGTTTATTCCTTTACTCTACTTAGGCTGGGCTGCTAAAGGTTAGAAGTGACATTTTTCAGCAGTGACATTTTGTTAGTTAGTGCTGCATTCATAAACATGACGATTGCTCATTCAGTCAGTCTGCCAAATGAAAAGAGCTTACAGCACCTGGTATTCCCAGGCGGTCTCCCATCCAAGTACTAACGAGGCCCGACCCTGCTTAGCTTCCGAGATCGGACGAGATCGGGCGTGTTCAGGGTGGTATGGCCGTAAGCAACAGCAGCAGCGGCCGGTAGGCCTTATATAGATGACAGTGGCCCTGCTGTGGAGTGTGTTTATTCCTTTACTCTACTTAGGCTGGGCTGCTAAAGGTTAGAAGTGACATTTTTCAGCAGTGACATTTTGTTAGTTAGTGCTGCATTCATAAACATGACGATTGCTCATTCAGTCAGTCTGCCAAATGAAAAGAGCTTACAGCACCTGGTATTCCCAGGCGGTCTCCCATCCAAGTACTAACCAGGCCCGACCCTGCTTAGCTTCCGAGATCGGACGAGATCGGGCGTGTTCAGGGTGGTATGGCCGTAAGCAACAGCAGCAGCGGCCGGTAGGCCTTATATAGATGACAGTGGCCCTGCTGTGGAGTGTGTTTATTCCTTTACTCTACTTAGGCTGGGCTGCTAAAGGTTAGAAGTGACATTTTTCAGCAATGACATTTTGTTAGTTAGTGCTGCATTCATAAACATGACGATTGCTCATTCAGTCAGTCTGCCAAATGAAAAGAGCTTACAGCACCTGGTATTCCCAGGCGGTCTCCCATCCAAGTACTAACCAGGCCCGACCCTGCTTAGCTTCCGAGATCGGACGAGATCGGGCGTGTTCAGGGTGGTATGGCCGTAAGCAGCAGCAGCAGCGGCCGGTAGGCCTTATATAGATGACAGTGGCCCTGCTGTGGAGTGTGTTTATTCCTTTACTCTACTTAGGCTGGGCTGCTAAAGGTTAGAAGTGACATTTTTCAGCAGTGACATTTTGTTAGTTAGTGCTGCATTCATAAACATGACGATTCAGTCAGTCTGCCAAATGAAAAGAGCTGACAGCACCTGGTATTCCCAGGCGGTCTCCTATCCAAGTACTAACCAGGCCCGACCCTGCTTAGCTTCCGAGATCGGACGAGATCGGGCGTGTTCAGGGTGGTATGGCCGTAAGCAACAGCAGCAGCGGCCGGTAGGCCTTATATAGATGACAGTGGCCCTGCTGTGGAGTGTGTTTATTCCTTTACTCTACTTAGGCTGGGCTGCTAAAGGTTAGAGGTGACATTTTTCAGCAGTGACATTTTGTTAGTTAGTGCTGCATTCATAAACATGACGATTGCTCATTCAGTCAGTCTGCCAAATGAAAAGAGCTTACAGCACCTGGTATTCCCAGGCGGTCTCCCATCCAAGTACTAACCAGGCCCGACCCTGCTTAGCTTCCGAGATCGGACGAGATCGGGCGTGTTCAGGGTGGTATGGCCGTAAGCAACAGCAGCAGCGGCCGGTAGGCCTTATATAGATGACAGTGGCCCTGCTGTGGAGTGTGTTTATTCCTTTACTCTACTTAGGCTGGGCTGCTAAAGGTTAGAGGTGACATTTTTCAGCAGTGACATTTTGTTAGTTAGTGCTGCATTCATAAACATGACGATTGCTCATTCAGTCAGTCTGCCAAATGAAAAAAGCTTACAGCACCTGGTATTCCCAGGCGGTCTCCCATCCAAGTACTAACCAGGCCCGACCCTGCTTAGCTTCCGAGATCGGACGAGATCGGGCGTGTTCAGGGTGGTATGGCCGTAAGCAACAGCAGCAGCGGCCGGTAGGCATTATATAGATGACAGTGGCCCTGCTGTGGAGTGTGTTTATTCCTTTACTCTACTTAGGCTGGGCTGCTAAAGGTTAGAGGTGACATTTTTCAGCAGTGACATTTTGTTAGTTAGTGCTGCATTCATAAACATGACGATTGCTCATTCAGTCAGTCTGCCAAATGAAAAAAGCTTACAGCACCTGGTATTCCCAGGCGGTCTCCCATCCAAGTACTAACCAGGCCCGACCCTGCTTAGCTTCCGAGATCGGACGAGATCGGGCGTGTTCAGGGTGGTATGGCCGTAAGCAACAGCAGCAGCGGCCGGTAGGCCTTATATAGATGACAGTGGCCCTGCTGTGGAGTGTGTTTATTCCTTTACTCTACTTAGGCTGGGCTGCTAAAGGTTAGAGGTGACATTTTTCAGCAGTGACATTTTGTTAGTTAGTGCTGCATTCATAAACATGACGATTGCTCATTCAGTCAGTCTTTCAAATGAAAAAAGCTTACAGCACCTGGTATTCCCAGGCGGTCTCCCATCCAAGTACTAACCAGGCCCGACCCTGCTTAGCTTCCGAGATCGGACGAGATCGGGCGTGTTCAGGGTGGTATGGCCGTAAGCAACAGCAGCAGCGGCCGGTAGGCATTATATAGATGACAGTGGCCCTGCTGTGGAGTGTGTTTATTCCTTTACTCTACTTAGGCTGGGCTGCTAAAGGTTAGAGGTGACATTTTTCAGCAGTGACATTTTGTTAGTTAGTGCTGCATTCATAAACATGACGATTGCTCATTCAGTCAGTCTGCCAAATGAAAAAAGCTTACAGCACCTGGTATTCCCAGGCGGTCTCCCATCCAAGTACTAACCAGGCCCGACCCTGCTTAGCTTCCGAGATCGGACGAGATCGGGCGTGTTCAGGGTGGTATGGCCGTAAGCAACAGCAGCAGCGGCCGGTAGGCCTTATATAGATGACAGTGGCCCTGCTGTGGAGTGTGTTTATTCCTTTACTCTACTTAGGCTGGGCTGCTAAAGGTTAGAGGTGACATTTTTCAGCAGTGACATTTTGTTAGTTAGTGCTGCATTCATAAACATGACGATTGCTCATTCAGTCAGTCTGCCAAATGAAAAAAGCTTACAGCACCTGGTATTCCCAGGCGGTCTCCCATCCAAGTACTAGCCAGGCCCGACCCTGCTTAGCTTCCGAGATCGGACGAGATCGGGCGTGTTCAGGGTGGTATGGCCGTAAGCAACAGCAGCAGCGGCCGGTAGGCCTTATATAGATGACAGTGGCCCTGCTGTGGAGTGTGTTTATTCCTTTACTCTACTTAGGCTGGGCTGCTAAAGGTTAGAGGTGACATTTTTCAGCAGTGACATTTTGTTAGTTAGTGCTGCATTCATAAACATGACGATTGCTCATTCAGTCAGTCTGCCAAATGAAAAAAGCTTACAGCACCTGGTATTCCCAGGCGGTCTCCCATCCAAGTACTAACCAGGCCCGACCCTGCTTAGCTTCCGAGATCGGACGAGATCGGGCGTGTTCAGGGTGGTATGGCCGTAAGCAACAGCAGCGGCCGGTAGGCCTTATATAGATGACAGTGGCCCTGCTGTGGAGTGTGTTTATTCCTTTACTCTACTTAGGCTGGGCTGCTAAAGGTTAGAGGTGACATTTTTCAGCAGTGACATTTTGTTAGTTAGTGCTGCATTCATAAACATGACGATTGCTCATTCAGTCAGTCTGCCAAATGAAAAAAGCTTACAGCACCTGGTATTCCCAGGCGGTCTCCCATCCAAGTACTAACCAGGCCCGACCCTGCTTAGCTTCCGAGATCGGACGAGATCGGGCGTGTTCAGGGTGGTATGGCCATAAGCAACAGCAGCAGCGGCCGGTAGGCCTTATATAGATGACAGTGGCCCTGCTGTGGAGTGTGTTTATTCCTTTACTCGACTTAGGCTGGGCTGCTAAAGGTTAGAAGTGACATTTTTCAGCAGTGACATTTGGTTAGTTAGTGCTGCATTCATAAACATGACGATTGCTCATTCAGTCAGTCTGCCAAATGAAAAGAGCTTACAGCACCTGGTATTCCCAGGCGGTCTCCCATCCAAGTACTAACGAGGCCCGACCCTGCTTAGCTTCCGAGATCGGACGAGATCGGGCGTGTTCAGGGTGGTATGGCCGTAAGCAACAGCAGCAGCGGCCGGTAGGCCCTATATAGATGACAGTGGCCCTGCTGTGGAGTGTGTTTATTCCTTTACTCTACTTAGGCTGGGCTGCTAAAGGTTAGAAGTGACATTTTTCAGCAGTGACATTTTGTTAGTTAGTGCTGCATTCATAAACATGACGATTGCTCATTCAGTCAGTCTGCCAAATGAAAAGAGCTTACAGCACCTGGTATTCCCAGGCGGTCTCCCATCCAAGTACTAACGAGGCCCGACCCTGCTTAGCTTCCGAGATCGGACGAGATCGGGCGTGTTCAGGGTGGTATGGCCGTAAGCAACAGCAGCAGCGGCCGGTAGGCCTTATATAGATGACAGTGGCCCTGCTGTGGAGTGTGTTTATTCCTTTACTCTACTTAGGCTGGGCTGCTAAAGGTTAGAAGTGACATTTTTCAGCAGTGACATTTTGTTAGTTAGTGCTGCATTCATAAACATGACGATTGCTCATTCAGTCAGTCTGCCAAATGAAAAGAGCTTACAGCACCTGGTATTCCCAGGCGGTCTCCCATCCAAGTACTAACCAGGCCCGACCCTGCTTAGCTTCCGAGATCGGACGAGATCGGGCGTGTTCAGGGTGGTATGGCCGTAAGCAACAGCAGCAGCGGCCGGTAGGCCTTATATAGATGACAGTGGCCCTGCTGTGGAGTGTGTTTATTCCTTTACTCTACTTAGGCTGGGCTGCTAAAGGTTAGAAGTGACATTTTTCAGCAATGACATTTTGTTAGTTAGTGCTGCATTCATAAACATGACGATTGCTCATTCAGTCAGTCTGCCAAATGAAAAGAGCTTACAGCACCTGGTATTCCCAGGCGGTCTCCCATCCAAGTACTAACCAGGCCCGACCCTGCTTAGCTTCCGAGATCGGACGAGATCGGGCGTGTTCAGGGTGGTATGGCCGTAAGCAGCAGCAGCAGCGGCCGGTAGGCCTTATATAGATGACAGTGGCCCTGCTGTGGAGTGTGTTTAT
>NC_139956.1:48379566-48434566 GCF_963454915.1 Gymnoscopelus microlampas
TTCCTTTACTCTACTTAGGCTGGGCTGCTAAAGGTTAGAGGTGACATTTTTCAGCAGTGACATTTTGTTAGTTAGTGCTGCATTCATAAACATGACGATTGCTCATTCAGTCAGTCTGCCAAATGAAAAAAGCTTACAGCACCTGGTATTCCCAGGCGGTCTCCCATCCAAGTACTAACCAGGCCCGACCCTGCTTAGCTTCCGAGATCGGACGAGATCGGGCGTGTTCAGGGTGGTATGGCCGTAAGCAACAGCAGCAGCGGCCGGTAGGCATTATATAGATGACAGTGGCCCTGCTGTGGAGTGTGTTTATTCCTTTACTCTACTTAGGCTGGGCTGCTAAAGGTTAGAGGTGACATTTTTCAGCAGTGACATTTTGTTAGTTAGTGCTGCATTCATAAACATGACGATTGCTCATTCAGTCAGTCTGCCAAATGAAAAGAGCTTACAGCACCTGGTATTCCCAGGCGGTCTCCCATCCAAGTACTAACCAGGCCCGACCCTGCTTAGCTTCCGAGATCGGACGAGATCGGGCGTGTTCAGGGTGGTATGGCCGTAAGCAACAGCAGCAGCGGCCGGTAGGCCTTATATAGATGACAGTGGCCCTGCTGTGGAGTGTGTTTATTCCTTTACTCTACTTAGGCTGGGCTGCTAAAGGTTAGAAGTGACATTTTTCAGCAGTGACATTTTGTTAGTTAGTGCTGCATTCATAAACATGACGATTGCTCATTCAGTCAGTCTGCCAAATGAAAAGAGCTTACAGCACCTGGTATTCCCAGGCGGTCTCCCATCCAAGTACTAACCAGGCCCGACCCTGCTTAGCTTCCGAGATCGGACGAGATCGGGCGTGTTCAGGGTGGTATGGCCGTAAGCAACAGCAGCAGCGGCCGGTAGGCTTTATATAGATGACAGTGGCCCTGCTGTGGAGTGTGTTTATTCCTTTACTCTACTTAGGCTGGGCTGCTAAAGGTTAGAAGTGACATTTTTCAGCAGTGACATTTTGTTAGTTAGTGCTGCATTCATAAACATGACGATTGCTCATTCAGTCAGTCTGCCAAATGAAAAGAGCTTACAGCACCTGGTATTCCCAGGCGGTCTCCCATCCAAGTACTAACCAGGCCCGACCCTGCTTAGCTTCCGAGATCGGACGAGATCGGGCGTGTTCAGGGTGGTATGGCCGTAAGCAACAGCAGCAGCGGCCGGTAGGCCTTATATAGATGACAGTGGCCCTGCTGTGGAGTGTGTTTATTCCTTTACTCTACTTAGGCTGGGCTGCTAAAGGTTAGAAGTGACATTTTTCAGCAGTGACATTTTGTTAGTTAGTGCTGCATTCATAAACATGACGATTGCTCATTCAGTCAGTCTGCCAAATGAAAAGAGCTTACAGCACCTGGTATTCCCAGGCGGTCTCCCATCCAAGTACTAACCAGGCCCGACCCTGCTTAGCTTCCGAGATCGGACGAGATCGGGCGTGTTCAGGGTGGTATGGCCGTAAGCAACAGCAGCAGCGGCCGGCAGGCCTTATATAGATGACAGTGGCCCTGCTGTGGAGTGTGTTTATTCCTTTACTCTACTTAGGCTGGGCTGCTAAAGGTTAGAAGTGACATTTTTCAGCAGTGACATTTTGTTAGTTAGTGCTGCATTCATAAACATGACGATTGCTCATTCAGTCAGTCTGCCAAATGAAAAGAGCTTACAGCACCTGGTATTCCCAGGCGGTCTCCCATCCAAGTACTAACCAGGCCCGACCCTGCTTAGCTTCCGAGATCGGACGAGATCGGGCGTGTTCAGGGTGGTATGGCCGTAAGCAACAGCAGCAGCGGCCGGTAGGCCTTATATAGATGACAGTGGCCCTGCTGTGGAGTGTGTTTATTCCTTTACTCTACTTAGGCTGGGCTGCTAAAGGTTAGAAGTGACATTTTTCAGCAGTGACATTTTGTTAGTTAGTGCTGCATTCATAAACATGACGATTGCTCATTCAGTCAGTCTGCCAAATGAAAAGAGCTTACAGCACCTGGTATTCCCAGGCGGTCTCCCATCCAAGTACTAACCAGGCCCGACCCTGCTTAGCTTCCGAGATCGGACGAGATCGGGCGTGTTCAGGGTGGTATGGCCGTAAGCAACAGCAGCAGCGGCCGGTAGGCGTTATATAGATGACAGTGGCCCTGCTGTGGAGTGTGTTTATTCCTTTACTCTACTTAGGCTGGGCTGCTAAAGGTTAGAAGTGACATTTTTCAGCAGTGACATTTTGTTAGTTAGTGCTGCATTCATAAACATGACGATTGCTCATTCAGTCAGTCTGCCAAATGAAAAGAGCTTACAGCACCTGGTATTCCCAGGCGGTCTCCCATCCAAGTACTAACCAGGCCCGACCCTGCTTAGCTTCCGAGATCGGACGAGATCGGGCGTGTTCAGGGTGGTATGGCCGTAAGCAACAGCAGCAGCGGCCGGTAGGCCTTATATAGATGACAGTGGCCCTGCTGTGGAGTGTGTTTATTCCTTCACTCTACTTAGGCTGGGCTGCTAAAGGTTAGAAGTGACATTTTTCAGCAGTGACATTTTGTTAGTTAGTGCTGCATTCATAAACATGACGATTGCTCATTCAGTCAGTCTGCCAAATGAAAAGAGCTTACAGCACCTGGTATTCCCAGGCGGTCTCCCATCCAAGTACTAACCAGGCCCGACCCTGCTTAGCTTCCGAGATCGGACGAGATCGGGCGTGTTCAGGGTGGTATGGCCGTAAGCAACAGCAGCAGCGGCCGGTAGGCCTTATATAGATGACAGTGGCCCTGCTGTGGAGTGTGTTTATTCCTTTACTCTACTTAGGCTGGGCTGCTAAAGGTTAGAAGTGACATTTTTCAGCAGTGACATTTTGTTAGTTAGTGCTGCATTCATAAACATGACGATTGCTCATTCAGTCAGTCTGCCAAATGAAAAGAGCTTACAGCACCTGGTATTCCCAGGCGGTCTCCCATCCAAGTACTAACCAGGCCCGACCCTGCTTAGCTTCCGAGATCGGACGAGATCGGGCGTGTTCAGGGTGGTATGGCCGTAAGCAACAGCAGCAGCGGCCGGTAGGCCTTATATAGATGACAGTGGCCCTGCTGTGGAGTGTGTT
Source organism: Gymnoscopelus microlampas (assembly GCF_963454915.1). Classification (NCBI taxonomy): domain Eukaryota; kingdom Metazoa; phylum Chordata; class Actinopteri; order Myctophiformes; family Myctophidae; genus Gymnoscopelus; species Gymnoscopelus microlampas. The sequence goes on from NC_139956.1 coordinate 48,382,685, forward strand.
TATTCCTTTACTCTACTTAGGCTGGGCTGCTAAAGGTTAGAAGTGACATTTTTCAGCAGTGACATTTTGTTAGTTAGTGCTGCATTCATAAACATGACGATTCAGTCAGTCTGCCAAATGAAAAGAGCTTACAGCACCTGGCATTCCCAGGCGGTCTCCCATCCAAGTACTAACCAGGCCCGACCCTGCTTAGCTTCCGAGATCGGACGAGATCGGGCGTGTTCAGGGTGGTATGGCCGTAAGCAACAGCAGCAGCGGCCGGTAGGCCTTATATAGATGACAGTGGCCCTGCTGTGGAGTGTGTTTATTCCTTTACTCTACTTAGGCTGGGCTGCTAAAGGTTAGAGGTGACATTTTTCAGCAGTGACATTTTGTTAGTTAGTGCTGCATTCATAAACATGACGATTGCTCATTCAGTCAGTCTGCCAAATGAAAAAAGCTTACAGCACCTGGTATTCCCAGGCGGTCTCCCATCCAAGTACTAACCAGGCCCGACCCTGCTTAGCTTCCGAGATCGGACGAGATCGGGCGTGTTCAGGGTGGTATGGCCGTAAGCAACAGCAGCAGCGGCCGGTAGGCATTATATAGATGACAGTGGCCCTGCTGTGGAGTGTGTTTATTCCTTTACTCTACTTAGGCTGGGCTGCTAAAGGTTAGAGGTGACATTTTTCAGCAGTGACATTTTGTTAGTTAGTGCTGCATTCATAAACATGACGATTGCTCATTCAGTCAGTCTGCCAAATGAAAAAAGCTTACAGCACCTGGTATTCCCAGGCGGTCTCCCATCCAAGTACTAACCAGGCCCGACCCTGCTTAGCTTCCGAGATCGGACGAGATCGGGCGTGTTCAGGGTGGTATGGCCGTAAGCAACAGCAGCGGCCGGTAGGCCTTATATAGATGACAGTGGCCCTGCTGTGGAGTGTGTTTATTCCTTTACTCTACTTAGGCTGGGCTGCTAAAGGTTAGAGGTGACATTTTTCAGCAGTGACATTTTGTTAGTTAGTGCTGCATTCATAAACATGACGATTGCTCATTCAGTCAGTCTGCCAAATGAAAAAAGCTTACAGCACCTGGTATTCCCAGGCGGTCTCCCATCCAAGTACTAACCAGGCCCGACCCTGCTTAGCTTCCGAGATCGGACGAGATCGGGCGTGTTCAGGGTGGTATGGCCATAAGCAACAGCAGCAGCGGCCGGTAGGCCTTATATAGATGACAGTGGCCCTGCTGTGGAGTGTGTTTATTCCTTTACTCGACTTAGGCTGGGCTGCTAAAGGTTAGAAGTGACATTTTTCAGCAGTGACATTTGGTTAGTTAGTGCTGCATTCATAAACATGACGATTGCTCATTCAGTCAGTCTGCCAAATGAAAAGAGCTTACAGCACCTGGTATTCCCAGGCGGTCTCCCATCCAAGTACTAACGAGGCCCGACCCTGCTTAGCTTCCGAGATCGGACGAGATCGGGCGTGTTCAGGGTGGTATGGCCGTAAGCAACAGCAGCAGCGGCCGGTAGGCCCTATATAGATGACAGTGGCCCTGCTGTGGAGTGTGTTTATTCCTTTACTCTACTTAGGCTGGGCTGCTAAAGGTTAGAAGTGACATTTTTCAGCAGTGACATTTTGTTAGTTAGTGCTGCATTCATAAACATGACGATTGCTCATTCAGTCAGTCTGCCAAATGAAAAGAGCTTACAGCACCTGGTATTCCCAGGCGGTCTCCCATCCAAGTACTAACGAGGCCCGACCCTGCTTAGCTTCCGAGATCGGACGAGATCGGGCGTGTTCAGGGTGGTATGGCCGTAAGCAACAGCAGCAGCGGCCGGTAGGCCTTATATAGATGACAGTGGCCCTGCTGTGGAGTGTGTTTATTCCTTTACTCTACTTAGGCTGGGCTGCTAAAGGTTAGAAGTGACATTTTTCAGCAGTGACATTTTGTTAGTTAGTGCTGCATTCATAAACATGACGATTGCTCATTCAGTCAGTCTGCCAAATGAAAAGAGCTTACAGCACCTGGTATTCCCAGGCGGTCTCCCATCCAAGTACTAACCAGGCCCGACCCTGCTTAGCTTCCGAGATCGGACGAGATCGGGCGTGTTCAGGGTGGTATGGCCGTAAGCAACAGCAGCAGCGGCCGGTAGGCCTTATATAGATGACAGTGGCCCTGCTGTGGAGTGTGTTTATTCCTTTACTCTACTTAGGCTGGGCTGCTAAAGGTTAGAAGTGACATTTTTCAGCAATGACATTTTGTTAGTTAGTGCTGCATTCATAAACATGACGATTGCTCATTCAGTCAGTCTGCCAAATGAAAAGAGCTTACAGCACCTGGTATTCCCAGGCGGTCTCCCATCCAAGTACTAACCAGGCCCGACCCTGCTTAGCTTCCGAGATCGGACGAGATCGGGCGTGTTCAGGGTGGTATGGCCGTAAGCAGCAGCAGCAGCGGCCGGTAGGCATTATATAGATGACAGTGGCCCTGCTGTGGAGTGTGTTTATTCCTTTACTCTACTTAGGCTGGGCTGCTAAAGGTTAGAAGTGACATTTTTCAGCAGTGACATTTTGTTAGTTAGTGCTGCATTCATAAACATGACGATTCAGTCAGTCTGCCAAATGAAAAGAGCTGACAGCACCTGGTATTCCCAGGCGGTCTCCTATCCAAGTACTAACCAGGCCCGACCCTGCTTAGCTTCCGAGATCGGACGAGATCGGGCGTGTTCAGGGTGGTATGGCCGTAAGCAACAGCAGCAGCGGCCGGTAGGCCTTATATAGATGACAGTGGCCCTGCTGTGGAGTGTGTTTATTCCTTTACTCTACTTAGGCTGGGCTGCTAAAGGTTAGAGGTGACATTTTTCAGCAGTGACATTTTGTTAGTTAGTGCTGCATTCATAAACATGACGATTGCTCATTCAGTCAGTCTGCCAAATGAAAAGAGCTTACAGCACCTGGTATTCCCAGGCGGTCTCCCATCCAAGTACTAACCAGGCCCGACCCTGCTTAGCTTCCGAGATCGGACGAGATCGGGCGTGTTCAGGGTGGTATGGCCGTAAGCAACAGCAGCAGCGGCCGGTAGGCCTTATATAGATGACAGTGGCCCTGCTGTGGAGTGTGTTTATTCCTTTACTCTACTTAGGCTGGGCTGCTAAAGGTTAGAAGTGACATTTTTCAGCAGTGACATTTTGTTAGTTAGTGCTGCATTCATAAACATGACGATTGCTCATTCAGTCAGTCTGCCAAATGAAAAGAGCTTACAGCACCTGGTATTCCCAGGCGGTCTCCCATCCAAGTACTAACCAGGCCCGACCCTGCTTAGCTTCCGAGATCGGACGAGATCGGGCGTGTTCAGGGTGGTATGGCCGTAAGCAACAGCAGCAGCGGCCGGTAGGCTTTATATAGATGACAGTGGCCCTGCTGTGGAGTGTGTTTATTCCTTTACTCTACTTAGGCTGGGCTGCTAAAGGTTAGAAGTGACATTTTTCAGCAGTGACATTTTGTTAGTTAGTGCTGCATTCATAAACATGACGATTGCTCATTCAGTCAGTCTGCCAAATGAAAAGAGCTTACAGCACCTGGTATTCCCAGGCGGTCTCCCATCCAAGTACTAACCAGGCCCGACCCTGCTTAGCTTCCGAGATCGGACGAGATCGGGCGTGTTCAGGGTGGTATGGCCGTAAGCAACAGCAGCAGCGGCCGGTAGGCCTTATATAGATGACAGTGGCCCTGCTGTGGAGTGTGTTTATTCCTTTACTCTACTTAGGCTGGGCTGCTAAAGGTTAGAAGTGACATTTTTCAGCAGTGACATTTTGTTAGTTAGTGCTGCATTCATAAACATGACGATTGCTCATTCAGTCAGTCTGCCAAATGAAAAGAGCTTACAGCACCTGGTATTCCCAGGCGGTCTCCCATCCAAGTACTAACCAGGCCCGACCCTGCTTAGCTTCCGAGATCGGACGAGATCGGGCGTGTTCAGGGTGGTATGGCCGTAAGCAACAGCAGCAGCGGCCGGCAGGCCTTATATAGATGACAGTGGCCCTGCTGTGGAGTGTGTTTATTCCTTTACTCTACTTAGGCTGGGCTGCTAAAGGTTAGAAGTGACATTTTTCAGCAGTGACATTTTGTTAGTTAGTGCTGCATTCATAAACATGACGATTGCTCATTCAGTCAGTCTGCCAAATGAAAAGAGCTTACAGCACCTGGTATTCCCAGGCGGTCTCCCATCCAAGTACTAACCAGGCCCGACCCTGCTTAGCTTCCGAGATCGGACGAGATCGGGCGTGTTCAGGGTGGTATGGCCGTAAGCAACAGCAGCAGCGGCCGGTAGGCCTTATATAGATGACAGTGGCCCTGCTGTGGAGTGTGTTTATTCCTTTACTCTACTTAGGCTGGGCTGCTAAAGGTTAGAAGTGACATTTTTCAGCAGTGACATTTTGTTAGTTAGTGCTGCATTCATAAACATGACGATTGCTCATTCAGTCAGTCTGCCAAATGAAAAGAGCTTACAGCACCTGGTATTCCCAGGCGGTCTCCCATCCAAGTACTAACCAGGCCCGACCCTGCTTAGCTTCCGAGATCGGACGAGATCGGGCGTGTTCAGGGTGGTATGGCCGTAAGCAACAGCAGCAGCGGCCGGTAGGCGTTATATAGATGACAGTGGCCCTGCTGTGGAGTGTGTTTATTCCTTTACTCTACTTAGGCTGGGCTGCTAAAGGTTAGAAGTGACATTTTTCAGCAGTGACATTTTGTTAGTTAGTGCTGCATTCATAAACATGACGATTGCTCATTCAGTCAGTCTGCCAAATGAAAAGAGCTTACAGCACCTGGTATTCCCAGGCGGTCTCCCATCCAAGTACTAACCAGGCCCGACCCTGCTTAGCTTCCGAGATCGGACGAGATCGGGCGTGTTCAGGGTGGTATGGCCGTAAGCAACAGCAGCAGCGGCCGGTAGGCCTTATATAGATGACAGTGGCCCTGCTGTGGAGTGTGTTTATTCCTTCACTCTACTTAGGCTGGGCTGCTAAAGGTTAGAAGTGACATTTTTCAGCAGTGACATTTTGTTAGTTAGTGCTGCATTCATAAACATGACGATTGCTCATTCAGTCAGTCTGCCAAATGAAAAGAGCTTACAGCACCTGGTATTCCCAGGCGGTCTCCCATCCAAGTACTAACCAGGCCCGACCCTGCTTAGCTTCCGAGATCGGACGAGATCGGGCGTGTTCAGGGTGGTATGGCCGTAAGCAACAGCAGCAGCGGCCGGTAGGCCTTATATAGATGACAGTGGCCCTGCTGTGGAGTGTGTTTATTCCTTTACTCTACTTAGGCTGGGCTGCTAAAGGTTAGAAGTGACATTTTTCAGCAGTGACATTTTGTTAGTTAGTGCTGCATTCATAAACATGACGATTGCTCATTCAGTCAGTCTGCCAAATGAAAAGAGCTTACAGCACCTGGTATTCCCAGGCGGTCTCCCATCCAAGTACTAACCAGGCCCGACCCTGCTTAGCTTCCGAGATCGGACGAGATCGGGCGTGTTCAGGGTGGTATGGCCGTAAGCAACAGCAGCAGCGGCCGGTAGGCCTTATATAGATGACAGTGGCCCTGCTGTGGAGTGTGTTTATTCCTTTACTCTACTTAGGCTGGGCTGCTAAAGGTTAGAAGTGACATTTTTCAGCAGTGACATTTTGTTAGTTAGTGCTGCATTCATAAACATGACGATTCAGTCAGTCTGCCAAATGAAAAGAGCTTACAGCACCTGGCATTCCCAGGCGGTCTCCCATCCAAGTACTAACCAGGCCCGACCCTGCTTAGCTTCCGAGATCGGACGAGATCGGGCGTGTTCAGGGTGGTATGGCCGTAAGCAACAGCAGCAGCGGCCGGTAGGCATTATATAGATGACAGTGGCCCTGCTGTGGAGTGTGTTTATTCCTTTACTCTACTTAGGCTGGGCTGCTAAAGGTTAGAAGTGACATTTTTCAGCAGTGACATTTTGTTAGTTAGTGCTGCATTCATAAACATGACGATTGCTCATTCAGTCAGTCTGCCAAATGAAAAGAGCTTACAGCACCTGGTATTCCCAGGCGGTCTCCCATCCAAGTACTAACCAGGCCCGACCCTGCTTAGCTTCCGAGATCGGACGAGATCGGGCGTGTTCAGGGTGGTATGGCCGTAAGCAACAGCAGCAGCGGCCGGTAGGCCTTATATAGATGACAGTGGCCCTGCTGTGGAGTGTGTTTATTCCTTTACTCTACTTAGGCTGGGCTGCTAAAGGTTAGAAGTGACATTTTTCAGCAGTGACATTTTGTTAGTTAGTGCTGCATTCATAAACATGACGATTGCTCATTCAGTCAGTCTGCCAAATGAAAAGAGCTTACAGCACCTGGTATTCCCAGGCGGTCTCCCATCCAAGTACTAACCAGGCCCGACCCTGCTTAGCTTCCGAGATCGGACGAGATCGGGCGTGTTCAGGGTGGTATGGCCGTAAGCAACAGCAGCAGCGGCCGGTAGGCCTTATATAGATGACAGTGGCCCTGCTGTGGAGTGTGTTTATTCCTTTACTCTACTTAGGCTGGGCTGCTAAAGGTTAGAAGTGACATTTTTCAGCAGTGACATTTTGTTAGTTAGTGCTGCATTCATAAACATGACGATTGCTCATTCAGTCAGTCTGCCAAATGAAAAGAGCTTACAGCACCTGGTATTCCCAGGCGGTCTCCCATCCAAGTACTAACCAGGCCCGACCCTGCTTAGCTTCCGAGATCGGACGAGATCGGGCGTGTTCAGGGTGGTATGGCCGTAAGCAACAGCAGCAGCGGCCGGTAGGCCTTATATAGATGACAGTGGCCCTGCTGTGGAGTGTGTTTATTCCTTTACTCTACTTAGGCTGGGCTGCTAAAGGTTAGAAGTGACATTTTTCAGCAGTGACATTTTGTTAGTTAGTGCTGCATTCATAAACATGACGATTGCTCATTCAGTCAGTCTGCCAAATGAAAAGAGCTTACAGCACCTGGTATTCCCAGGCGGTCTCCCATCCAAGTACTAACCAGGCCCGACCCTGCTTAGCTTCCGAGATCGGACGAGATCGGGCGTGTTCAGGGTGGTATGGCCGTAAGCAACAGCAGCAGCGGCCGGTAGGCCTTATATAGATGACAGTGGCCCTGCTGTGGAGTGTGTTTATTCCTTTACTCTACTTAGGCTGGGCTGCTAAAGGTTAGAAGTGACATTTTTCAGCAGTGACATTTTGTTAGTTAGTGCTGCATTCATAAACATGACGATTGCTCATTCAGTCAGTCTGCCAAATGAAAAGAGCTTACAGCACCTGGTATTCCCAGGCGGTCTCCCATCCAAGTACTAACCAGGCCCGACCCTGCTTAGCTTCCGAGATCGGACGAGATCGGGCGTGTTCAGGGTGGTATGGCCGTAAGCAACAGCAGCAGCGGCCGGTAGGCGTTATATAGATGACAGTGGCCCTGCTGTGGAGTGTGTTTATTCCTTTACTCTACTTAGGCTGGGCTGCTAAAGGTTAGAAGTGACATTTTTCAGCAGTGACATTTTGTTAGTTAGTGCTGCATTCATAAACATGACGATTGCTCATTCAGTCAGTCTGCCAAATGAAAAGAGCTTACAGCACCTGGTATTCCCAGGCGGTCTCCCATCCAAGTACTAACCAGGCCCGACCCTGCTTAGCTTCCGAGATCGGACGAGATCGGGCGTGTTCAGGGTGGTATGGCCGTAAGCAACAGCAGCAGCGGCCGGTAGGCCTTATATAGATGACAGTGGCCCTGCTGTGGAGTGTGTTTATTCCTTCACTCTACTTAGGCTGGGCTGCTAAAGGTTAGAAGTGACATTTTTCAGCAGTGACATTTTGTTAGTTAGTGCTGCATTCATAAACATGACGATTGCTCATTCAGTCAGTCTGCCAAATGAAAAGAGCTTACAGCACCTGGTATTCCCAGGCGGTCTCCCATCCAAGTACTAACCAGGCCCGACCCTGCTTAGCTTCCGAGATCGGACGAGATCGGGCGTGTTCAGGGTGGTATGGCCGTAAGCAACAGCAGCAGCGGCCGGTAGGCCTTATATAGATGACAGTGGCCCTGCTGTGGAGTGTGTTTATTCCTTTACTCTACTTAGGCTGGGCTGCTAAAGGTTAGAAGTGACATTTTTCAGCAGTGACATTTTGTTAGTTAGTGCTGCATTCATAAACATGACGATTGCTCATTCAGTCAGTCTGCCAAATGAAAAGAGCTTACAGCACCTGGTATTCCCAGGCGGTCTCCCATCCAAGTACTAACCAGGCCCGACCCTGCTTAGCTTCCGAGATCGGACGAGATCGGGCGTGTTCAGGGTGGTATGGCCGTAAGCAACAGCAGCAGCGGCCGGTAGGCCTTATATAGATGACAGTGGCCCTGCTGTGGAGTGTGTTTATTCCTTTACTCTACTTAGGCTGGGCTGCTAAAGGTTAGAAGTGACATTTTTCAGCAGTGACATTTTGTTAGTTAGTGCTGCATTCATAAACATGACGATTGCTCATTCAGTCAGTCTGCCAAATGAAAAGAGCTTACAGCACCTGGTATTCCCAGGCGGTCTCCCATCCAAGTACTAACCAGGCCCGACCCTGCTTAGCTTCCGAGATCGGACGAGATCGGGCGTGTTCAGGGTGGTATGGCCGTAAGCAACAGCAGCAGCGGCCGGTAGGCCTTATATAGATGACAGTGGCCCTGCTGTGGAGTGTGTTTATTCCTTTACTCTACTTAGGCTGGGCTGCTAAAGGTTAGAAGTGGCATTTTTCAGCAGTGACATTTTGTTAGTTAGTGCTGCATTCATAAACATGACGATTGCTCATTCAGTCAGTCTGCCAAATGAAAAGAGCTTACAGCACCTGGTATTCCCAGGCGGTCTCCCATCCAAGTACTAACCAGGCCCGACCCTGCTTAGCTTCCGAGATCGGACGAGATCGGGCGTGTTCAGGGTGGTATGGCCGTAAGCAACAGCAGCAGCGGCCGGTAGGCCTTATATAGATGACAGTGGCCCTGCTGTGGAGTGTGTTTATTCCTTTACTCTACTTAGGCTGGGCTGCTAAAGGTTAGAAGTGACATTTTTCAGCAGTGACATTTTGTTAGTTAGTGCTGCATTCATAAACATGACGATTGCTCATTCAGTCAGTCTGCCAAATGAAAAGAGCTTACAGCACCTGGTATTCCCAGGCGGTCTCCCATCCAAGTACTAACCAGGCCCGACCCTGCTTAGCTTCCGAGATCGGACGAGATCGGGCGTGTTCAGGGTGGTATGGCCGTAAGCAACAGCAGCAGCGGCCGGTAGGCCTTATATAGATGACAGTGGCCCTGCTGTGGAGTGTGTTTATTCCTTTACTCTACTTAGGCTGGGCTGCTAAAGGTTAGAAGTGACATTTTTCAGCAGTGACATTTTGTTAGTTAGTGCTGCATTCATAAACATGACGATTGCTCATTCAGTCAGTCTGCCAAATGAAAAGAGCTTACAGCACCTGGTATTCCCAGGCGGTCTCCCATCCAAGTACTAACCAGGCCCGACCCTGCTTAGCTTCCGAGATCGGACGAGATCGGGCGTGTTCAGGGTGGTATGGCCGTAAGCAACAGCAGCAGCGGCCGGTAGGCCTTATATAGATGACAGTGGCCCTGCTGTGGAGTGTGTTTATTCCTTTACTCTACTTAGGCTGGGCTGCTAAAGGTTAGAAGTGACATTTTTCAGCAGTGACATTTTGTTAGTTAGTGCTGCATTCATAAACATGACGATTGCTCATTCAGTCAGTCTGCCAAATGAAAAGAGCTTACAGCACCTGGTATTCCCAGGCGGTCTCCCATCCAAGTACTAACCAGGCCCGACCCTGCTTAGCTTCCGAGATCGGACGAGATCGGGCGTGTTCAGGGTGGTATGGCCGTAAGCAACAGCAGCAGCGGCCGGTAGGCCTTATATAGATGACAGTGGCCCTGCTGTGGAGTGTGTTTATTCCTTTACTCTACTTAGGCTGGGCTGCTAAAGGTTAGAAGTGACATTTTTCAGCAGTGACATTTTGTTAGTTAGTGCTGCATTCATAAACATGACGATTCAGTCAGTCTGCCAAATGAAAAGAGCTTACAGCACCTGGTATTCCCAGGCGGTCTCCCATCCAAGTACTAACCAGGCCCGACCCTGCTTAGCTTCCGAGATCGGACGAGATCGGGCGTGTTCAGGGTGGTATGGCCGTAAGCAACAGCAGCAGCGGCCGGTAGGCATTATATAGATGACAGTGGCCCTGCTGTGGAGTGTGTTTATTCCTTTACTCTACTTAGGCTGGGCTGCTAAAGGTTAGAAGTGACATTTTTCAGCAGTGACATTTTGTTAGTTAGTGCTGCATTCATAAACATGACGATTGCTCATTCAGTCAGTCTGCCAAATGAAAAGAGCTTACAGCACCTGGTATTCCCAGGCGGTCTCCCATCCAAGTACTAACCAGGCCCGACCCTGCTTAGCTTCCGAGATCGGACGAGATCGGGCGTGTTCAGGGTGGTATGGCCGTAAGCAACAGCAGCAGCGGCCGGTAGGCCTTATATAGATGACAGTGGCCCTGCTGTGGAGTGTGTTTATTCCTTTACTCTACTTAGGCTGGGCTGCTAAAGGTTAGAAGTGACATTTTTCAGCAGTGACATTTTGTTAGTTAGTGCTGCATTCATAAACATGACGATTGCTCATTCAGTCAGTCTGCCAAATGAAAAGAGCTTACAGCACCTGGTATTCCCAGGCGGTCTCCCATCCAAGTACTAACCAGGCCCGACCCTGCTTAGCTTCCGAGATCGGACGAGATCGGGCGTGTTCAGGGTGGTATGGCCGTAAGCAACAGCAGCAGCGGCCGGTAGGCCTTATATAGATGACAGTGGCCCTGCTGTGGAGTGTGTTTATTCCTTTACTCTACTTAGGCTGGGCTGCTAAAGGTTAGAAGTGACATTTTTCAGCAGTGACATTTTGTTAGTTAGTGCTGCATTCATAAACATGACGATTCAGTCAGTCTGCCAAATGAAAAGAGCTTACAGCACCTGGTATTCCCAGGCGGTCTCCCATCCAAGTACTAACCAGGCCCGACCCTGCTTAGCTTCCGAGATCGGACGAGATCGGGCGTGTTCAGGGTGGTATGGCCGTAAGCAACAGCAGCAGCGGCCGGTAGGCATTATATAGATGACAGTGGCCCTGCTGTGGAGTGTGTTTATTCCTTTACTCTACTTAGGCTGGGCTGCTAAAGGTTAGAAGTGACATTTTTCAGCAGTGACATTTTGTTAGTTAGTGCTGCATTCATAAACATGACGATTGCTCATTCAGTCAGTCTGCCAAATGAAAAGAGCTTACAGCACCTGGTATTCCCAGGCGGTCTCCCATCCAAGTACTAACCAGGCCCGACCCTGCTTAGCTTCCGAGATCGGACGAGATCGGGCGTGTTCAGGGTGGTATGGCCGTAAGCAACAGCAGCAGCGGCCGGTAGGCCTTATATAGATGACAGTGGCCCTGCTGTGGAGTGTGTTTATTCCTTTACTCTACTTAGGCTGGGCTGCTAAAGGTTAGAAGTGACATTTTTCAGCAGTGACATTTTGTTAGTTAGTGCTGCATTCATAAACATGACGATTGCTCATTCAGTCAGTCTGCCAAATGAAAAGAGCTTACAGCACCTGGTATTCCCAGGCGGTCTCCCATCCAAGTACTAACCAGGCCCGACCCTGCTTAGCTTCCGAGATCGGACGAGATCGGGCGTGTTCAGGGTGGTATGGCCGTAAGCAACAGCAGCAGCGGCCGGTAGGCCTTATATAGATGACAGTGGCCCTGCTGTGGAGTGTGTTTATTCCTTTACTCTACTTAGGCTGGGCTGCTAAAGGTTAGAAGTGACATTTTTCAGCAGTGACATTTTGTTAGTTAGTGCTGCATTCATAAACATGACGATTGCTCATTCAGTCAGTCTGCCAAATGAAAAGAGCTTACAGCACCTGGTATTCCCAGGCGGTCTCCCATCCAAGTACTAACCAGGCCCGACCCTGCTTAGCTTCCGAGATCGGACGAGATCGGGCGTGTTCAGGGTGGTATGGCCGTAAGCAACAGCAGCAGCGGCCGGTAGGCCTTATATAGATGACAGTGGCCCTGCTGTGGAGTGTGTTTATTCCTTTACTCTACTTAGGCTGGGCTGCTAAAGGTTAGAAGTGACATTTTTCAGCAGTGACATTTTGTTAGTTAGTGCTGCATTCATAAACATGACGATTGCTCATTCAGTCAGTCTGCCAAATGAAAAGAGCTTACAGCACCTGGTATTCCCAGGCGGTCTCCCATCCAAGTACTAACCAGGCCCGACCCTGCTTAGCTTCCGAGATCGGACGAGATCGGGCGTGTTCAGGGTGGTATGGCCGTAAGCAACAGCAGCAGCGGCCGGTAGGCCTTATATAGATGACAGTGGCCCTGCTGTGGAGTGTGTTTATTCCTTTACTCTACTTAGGCTGGGCTGCTAAAGGTTAGAAGTGACATTTTTCAGCAGTGACATTTTGTTAGTTAGTGCTGCATTCATAAACATGACGATTGCTCATTCAGTCAGTCTGCCAAATGAAAAGAGCTTACAGCACCTGGTATTCCCAGGCGGTCTCCCATCCAAGTACTAACCAGGCCCGACCCTGCTTAGCTTCCGAGATCGGACGAGATCGGGCGTGTTCAGGGTGGTATGGCCGTAAGCAACAGCAGCAGCGGCCGGTAGGCCTTATATAGATGACAGTGGCCCTGCTGTGGAGTGTGTTTATTCCTTTACTCTACTTAGGCTGGGCTGCTAAAGGTTAGAAGTGACATTTTTCAGCAGTGACATTTTGTTAGTTAGTGCTGCATTCATAAACATGACGATTGCTCATTCAGTCAGTCTGCCAAATGAAAAGAGCTTACAGCACCTGGTATTCCCAGGCGGTCTCCCATCCAAGTACTAACCAGGCCCGACCCTGCTTAGCTTCCGAGATCGGACGAGATCGGGCGTGTTCAGGGTGGTATGGCCGTAAGCAACAGCAGCAGCGGCCGGTAGGCCTTATATAGATGACAGTGGCCCTGCTGTGGAGTGTGTTTATTCCTTTACTCTACTTAGGCTGGGCTGCTAAAGGTTAGAAGTGACATTTTTCAGCAGTGACATTTTGTTAGTTAGTGCTGCATTCATAAACATGACGATTGCTCATTCAGTCAGTCTGCCAAATGAAAAGAGCTTACAGCACCTGGTATTCCCAGGCGGTCTCCCATCCAAGTACTAACCAGGCCCGACCCTGCTTAGCTTCCGAGATCGGACGAGATCGGGCGTGTTCAGGGTGGTATGGCCGTAAGCAACAGCAGCAGCGGCCGGTAGGCCTTATATAGATGACAGTGGCCCTGCTGTGGAGTGTGTTTATTCCTTTACTCTACTTAGGCTGGGCTGCTAAAGGTTAGAAGTGACATTTTTCAGCAGTGACATTTTGTTAGTTAGTGCTGCATTCATAAACATGACGATTGCTCATTCAGTCAGTCTGCCAAATGAAAAGAGCTTACAGCACCTGGTATTCCCAGGCGGTCTCCCATCCAAGTACTAACCAGGCCCGACCCTGCTTAGCTTCCGAGATCGGACGAGATCGGGCGTGTTCAGGGTGGTATGGCCGTAAGCAACAGCAGCAGCGGCCGGTAGGCCTTATATAGATGACAGTGGCCCTGCTGTGGAGTGTGTTTATTCCTTTACTCTACTTAGGCTGGGCTGCTAAAGGTTAGAAGTGACATTTTTCAGCAGTGACATTTTGTTAGTTAGTGCTGCATTCATAAACATGACGATTGCTCATTCAGTCAGTCTGCCAAATGAAAAGAGCTTACAGCACCTGGTATTCCCAGGCGGTCTCCCATCCAAGTACTAACCAGGCCCGACCCTGCTTAGCTTCCGAGATCGGACGAGATCGGGCGTGTTCAGGGTGGTATGGCCGTAAGCAACAGCAGCAGCGGCCGGTAGGCCTTATATAGATGACAGTGGCCCTGCTGTGGAGTGTGTTTATTCCTTTACTCTACTTAGGCTGGGCTGCTAAAGGTTAGAAGTGACATTTTTCAGCAGTGACATTTTGTTAGTTAGTGCTGCATTCATAAACATGACGATTGCTCATTCAGTCAGTCTGCCAAATGAAAAGAGCTTACAGCACCTGGTATTCCCAGGCGGTCTCCCATCCAAGTACTAACCAGGCCCGACCCTGCTTAGCTTCCGAGATCGGACGAGATCGGGCGTGTTCAGGGTGGTATGGCCGTAAGCAACAGCAGCAGCGGCCGGTAGGCCTTATATAGATGACAGTGGCCCTGCTGTGGAGTGTGTTTATTCCTTTACTCTACTTAGGCTGGGCTGCTAAAGGTTAGAAGTGACATTTTTCAGCAGTGACATTTTGTTAGTTAGTGCTGCATTCATAAACATGACGATTGCTCATTCAGTCAGTCTGCCAAATGAAAAGAGCTTACAGCACCTGGTATTCCCAGGCGGTCTCCCATCCAAGTACTAACCAGGCCCGACCCTGCTTAGCTTCCGAGATCGGACGAGATCGGGCGTGTTCAGGGTGGTATGGCCGTAAGCAACAGCAGCAGCGGCCGGTAGGCCTTATATAGATGACAGTGGCCCTGCTGTGGAGTGTGTTTATTCCTTTACTCTACTTAGGCTGGGCTGCTAAAGGTTAGAAGTGACATTTTTCAGCAGTGACATTTTGTTAGTTAGTGCTGCATTCATAAACATGACGATTGCTCATTCAGTCAGTCTGCCAAATGAAAAGAGCTTACAGCACCTGGTATTCCCAGGCGGTCTCCCATCCAAGTACTAACCAGGCCCGACCCTGCTTAGCTTCCGAGATCGGACGAGATCGGGCGTGTTCAGGGTGGTATGGCCGTAAGCAACAGCAGCAGCGGCCGGTAGGCCTTATATAGATGACAGTGGCCCTGCTGTGGAGTGTGTTTATTCCTTTACTCTACTTAGGCTGGGCTGCTAAAGGTTAGAAGTGACATTTTTCAGCAGTGACATTTTGTTAGTTAGTGCTGCATTCATAAACATGACGATTGCTCATTCAGTCAGTCTGCCAAATGAAAAGAGCTTACAGCACCTGGTATTCCCAGGCGGTCTCCCATCCAAGTACTAACCAGGCCCGACCCTGCTTAGCTTCCGAGATCGGACGAGATCGGGCGTGTTCAGGGTGGTATGGCCGTAAGCAACAGCAGCAGCGGCCGGTAGGCGTTATATAGATGACAGTGGCCCTGCTGTGGAGTGTGTTTATTCCTTTACTCTACTTAGGCTGGGCTGCTAAAGGTTAGAAGTGACATTTTTCAGCAGTGACATTTTGTTAGTTAGTGCTGCATTCATAAACATGACGATTGCTCATTCAGTCAGTCTGCCAAATGAAAAGAGCTTACAGCACCTGGTATTCCCAGGCGGTCTCCCATCCAAGTACTAACCAGGCCCGACCCTGCTTAGCTTCCGAGATCGGACGAGATCGGGCGTGTTCAGGGTGGTATGGCCGTAAGCAACAGCAGCAGCGGCCGGTAGGCCTTATATAGATGACAGTGGCCCTGCTGTGGAGTGTGTTTATTCCTTTACTCTACTTAGGCTGGGCTGCTAAAGGTTAGAAGTGACATTTTTCAGCAGTGACATTTTGTTAGTTAGTGCTGCATTCATAAACATGACGATTGCTCATTCAGTCAGTCTGCCAAATGAAAAGAGCTTACAGCACCTGGTATTCCCAGGCGGTCTCCCATCCAAGTACTAACCAGGCCCGACCCTGCTTAGCTTCCGAGATCGGACGAGATCGGGCGTGTTCAGGGTGGTATGGCCGTAAGCAACAGCAGCAGCGGCCGGTAGGCCTTATATAGATGACAGTGGCCCTGCTGTGGAGTGTGTTTATTCCTTTACTCTACTTAGGCTGGGCTGCTAAAGGTTAGAAGTGACATTTTTCAGCAGTGACATTTTGTTAGTTAGTGCTGCATTCATAAACATGACGATTCAGTCAGTCTGCCAAATGAAAAGAGCTTACAGCACCTGGTATTCCCAGGCGGTCTCCCATCCAAGTACTAACCAGGCCCGACCCTGCTTAGCTTCCGAGATCGGACGAGATCGGGCGTGTTCAGGGTGGTATGGCCGTAAGCAACAGCAGCAGCGGCCGGTAGGCCTTATATAGATGACAGTGGCCCTGCTGTGGAGTGTGTTTATTCCTTTACTCTACTTAGGCTGGGCTGCTAAAGGTTAGAAGTGACATTTTTCAGCAGTGACATTTTGTTAGTTAGTGCTGCATTCATAAACATGACGATTGCTCATTCAGTCAGTCTGCCAAATGAAAAGAGCTTACAGCACCTGGTATTCCCAGGCGGTCTCCCATCCAAGTACTAACCAGGCCCGACCCTGCTTAGCTTCCGAGATCGGACGAGATCGGGCGTGTTCAGGGTGGTATGGCCGTAAGCAACAGCAGCAGCGGCCGGTAGGCCTTATATAGATGACAGTGGCCCTGCTGTGGAGTGTGTTTATTCCTTTACTCTACTTAGGCTGGGCTGCTAAAGGTTAGAAGTGACATTTTTCAGCAGTGACATTTTGTTAGTTAGTGCTGCATTCATAAACATGACGATTGCTCATTCAGTCAGTCTGCCAAATGAAAAGAGCTTACAGCACCTGGTATTCCCAGGCGGTCTCCCATCCAAGTACTAACCAGGCCCGACCCTGCTTAGCTTCCGAGATCGGACGAGATCGGGCGTGTTCAGGGTGGTATGGCCGTAAGCAACAGCAGCAGCGGCCGGTAGGCCTTATATAGATGACAGTGGCCCTGCTGTGGAGTGTGTTTATTCCTTTACTCTACTTAGGCTGGGCTGCTAAAGGTTAGAAGTGACATTTTTCAGCAGTGACATTTTGTTAGTTAGTGCTGCATTCATAAACATGACGATTGCTCATTCAGTCAGTCTGCCAAATGAAAAGAGCTTACAGCACCTGGTATTCCCAGGCGGTCTCCCATCCAAGTACTAACCAGGCCCGACCCTGCTTAGCTTCCGAGATCGGACGAGATCGGGCGTGTTCAGGGTGGTATGGCCGTAAGCAACAGCAGCAGCGGCCGGTAGGCCTTATATAGATGACAGTGGCCCTGCTGTGGAGTGTGTTTATTCCTTTACTCTACTTAGGCTGGGCTGCTAAAGGTTAGAAGTGACATTTTTCAGCAGTGACATTTTGTTAGTTAGTGCTGCATTCATAAACATGACGATTGCTCATTCAGTCAGTCTGCCAAATGAAAAGAGCTTACAGCACCTGGTATTCCCAGGCGGTCTCCCATCCAAGTACTAACCAGGCCCGACCCTGCTTAGCTTCCGAGATCGGACGAGATCGGGCGTGTTCAGGGTGGTATGGCCGTAAGCAACAGCAGCAGCGGCCGGTAGGCCTTATATAGATGACAGTGGCCCTGCTGTGGAGTGTGTTTATTCCTTTACTCTACTTAGGCTGGGCTGCTAAAGGTTAGAGGTGACATTTTTCAGCAGTGACATTTTGTTAGTTAGTGCTGCATTCATAAACATGACGATTGCTCATTCAGTCAGTCTGCCAAATGAAAAAAGCTTACAGCACCTGGTATTCCCAGGCGGTCTCCCATCCAAGTACTAACCAGGCCCGACCCTGCTTAGCTTCCGAGATCGGACGAGATCGGGCGTGTTCAGGGTGGTATGGCCGTAAGCAACAGCAGCAGCGGCCGGTAGGCATTATATAGATGACAGTGGCCCTGCTGTGGAGTGTGTTTATTCCTTTACTCTACTTAGGCTGGGCTGCTAAAGGTTAGAGGTGACATTTTTCAGCAGTGACATTTTGTTAGTTAGTGCTGCATTCATAAACATGACGATTGCTCATTCAGTCAGTCTGCCAAATGAAAAAAGCTTACAGCACCTGGTATTCCCAGGCGGTCTCCCATCCAAGTACTAACCAGGCCCGACCCTGCTTAGCTTCCGAGATCGGACGAGATCGGGCGTGTTCAGGGTGGTATGGCCGTAAGCAACAGCAGCAGCGGCCGGTAGGCATTATATAGATGACAGTGGCCCTGCTGTGGAGTGTGTTTATTCCTTTACTCTACTTAGGCTGGGCTGCTAAAGGTTAGAGGTGACATTTTTCAGCAGTGACATTTTGTTAGTTAGTGCTGCATTCATAAACATGACGATTGCTCATTCAGTCAGTCTGCCAAATGAAAAAAGCTTACAGCACCTGGTATTCCCAGGCGGTCTCCCATCCAAGTACTAACCAGGCCCGACCCTGCTTAGCTTCCGAGATCGGACGAGATCGGGCGTGTTCAGGGTGGTATGGCCGTAAGCAACAGCAGCAGCGGCCGGTAGGCCTTATATAGATGACAGTGGCCCTGCTGTGGAGTGTGTTTATTCCTTTACTCTACTTAGGCTGGGCTGCTAAAGGTTAGAGGTGACATTTTTCAGCAGTGACATTTTGTTAGTTAGTGCTGCATTCATAAACATGACGATTGCTCATTCAGTCAGTCTGCCAAATGAAAAAAGCTTACAGCACCTGGTATTCCCAGGCGGTCTCCCATCCAAGTACTAGCCAGGCCCGACCCTGCTTAGCTTCCGAGATCGGACGAGATCGGGCGTGTTCAGGGTGGTATGGCCGTAAGCAACAGCAGCAGCGGCCGGTAGGCCTTATATAGATGACAGTGGCCCTGCTGTGGAGTGTGTTTATTCCTTTACTCTACTTAGGCTGGGCTGCTAAAGGTTAGAGGTGACATTTTTCAGCAGTGACATTTTGTTAGTTAGTGCTGCATTCATAAACATGACGATTGCTCATTCAGTCAGTCTGCCAAATGAAAAAAGCTTACAGCACCTGGTATTCCCAGGCGGTCTCCCATCCAAGTACTAACCAGGCCCGACCCTGCTTAGCTTCCGAGATCGGACGAGATCGGGCGTGTTCAGGGTGGTATGGCCGTAAGCAACAGCAGCAGCGGCCGGTAGGCATTATATAGATGACAGTGGCCCTGCTGTGGAGTGTGTTTATTCCTTTACTCTACTTAGGCTGGGCTGCTAAAGGTTAGAGGTGACATTTTTCAGCAGTGACATTTTGTTAGTTAGTGCTGCATTCATAAACATGACGATTGCTCATTCAGTCAGTCTGCCAAATGAAAAAAGCTTACAGCACCTGGTATTCCCAGGCGGTCTCCCATCCAAGTACTAACCAGGCCCGACCCTGCTTAGCTTCCGAGATCGGACGAGATCGGGCGTGTTCAGGGTGGTATGGCCGTAAGCAACAGCAGCAGCGGCCGGTAGGCATTATATAGATGACAGTGGCCCTGCTGTGGAGTGTGTTTATTCCTTTACTCTACTTAGGCTGGGCTGCTAAAGGTTAGAGGTGACATTTTTCAGCAGTGACATTTTGTTAGTTAGTGCTGCATTCATAAACATGACGATTGCTCATTCAGTCAGTCTGCCAAATGAAAAAAGCTTACAGCACCTGGTATTCCCAGGCGGTCTCCCATCCAAGTACTAACCAGGCCCGACCCTGCTTAGCTTCCGAGATCGGACGAGATCGGGCGTGTTCAGGGTGGTATGGCCGTAAGCAACAGCAGCAGCGGCCGGTAGGCCTTATATAGATGACAGTGGCCCTGCTGTGGAGTGTGTTTATTCCTTTACTCTACTTAGGCTGGGCTGCTAAAGGTTAGAGGTGACATTTTTCAGCAGTGACATTTTGTTAGTTAGTGCTGCATTCATAAACATGACGATTGCTCATTCAGTCAGTCTGCCAAATGAAAAAAGCTTACAGCACCTGGTATTCCCAGGCGGTCTCCCATCCAAGTACTAGCCAGGCCCGACCCTGCTTAGCTTCCGAGATCGGACGAGATCGGGCGTGTTCAGGGTGGTATGGCCGTAAGCAACAGCAGCAGCGGCCGGTAGGCCTTATATAGATGACAGTGGCCCTGCTGTGGAGTGTGTTTATTCCTTTACTCTACTTAGGCTGGGCTGCTAAAGGTTAGAGGTGACATTTTTCAGCAGTGACATTTTGTTAGTTAGTGCTGCATTCATAAACATGACGATTGCTCATTCAGTCAGTCTGCCAAATGAAAAAAGCTTACAGCACCTGGTATTCCCAGGCGGTCTCCCATCCAAGTACTAACCAGGCCCGACCCTGCTTAGCTTCCGAGATCGGACGAGATCGGGCGTGTTCAGGGTGGTATGGCCGTAAGCAACAGCAGCAGCGGCCGGTAGGCCTTATATAGATGACAGTGGCCCTGCTGTGGAGTGTGTTTATTCCTTTACTCTACTTAGGCTGGGCTGCTAAAGGTTAGAGGTGACATTTTTCAGCAGTGACATTTTGTTAGTTAGTGCTGCATTCATAAACATGACGATTGCTCATTCAGTCAGTCTGCCAAATGAAAAAAGCTTACAGCACCTGGTATTCCCAGGCGGTCTCCCATCCAAGTACTAACCAGGCCCGACCCTGCTTAGCTTCCGAGATCGGACGAGATCGGGCGTGTTCAGGGTGGTATGGCCGTAAGCAACAGCAGCAGCGGCCGGTAGGCCTTATATAGATGACAGTGGCCCTGCTGTGGAGTGTGTTTATTCCTTTACTCTACTTAGGCTGGGCTGCTAAAGGTTAGAGGTGACATTTTTCAGCAGTGACATTTTGTTAGTTAGTGCTGCATTCATAAACATGACGATTGCTCATTCAGTCAGTCTGCCAAATGAAAAAAGCTTACAGCACCTGGTATTCCCAGGCGGTCTCCCATCCAAGTACTAGCCAGGCCCGACCCTGCTTAGCTTCCGAGATCGGACGAGATCGGGCGTGTTCAGGGTGGTATGGCCGTAAGCAACAGCAGCAGCGGCCGGTAGGCCTTATATAGATGACAGTGGCCCTGCTGTGGAGTGTGTTTATTCCTTTACTCTACTTAGGCTGGGCTGCTAAAGGTTAGAGGTGACATTTTTCAGCAGTGACATTTTGTTAGTTAGTGCTGCATTCATAAACATGACGATTGCTCATTCAGTCAGTCTGCCAAATGAAAAAAGCTTACAGCACCTGGTATTCCCAGGCGGTCTCCCATCCAAGTACTAACCAGGCCCGACCCTGCTTAGCTTCCGAGATCGGACGAGATCGGGCGTGTTCAGGGTGGTATGGCCGTAAGCAACAGCAGCAGCGGCCGGTAGGCCTTATATAGATGACAGTGGCCCTGCTGTGGAGTGTGTTTATTCCTTTACTCTACTTAGGCTGGGCTGCTAAAGGTTAGAGGTGACATTTTTCAGCAGTGACATTTTGTTAGTTAGTGCTGCATTCATAAACATGACGATTGCTCATTCAGTCAGTCTGCCAAATGAAAAAAGCTTACAGCACCTGGTATTCCCAGGCGGTCTCCCATCCAAGTACTAACCAGGCCCGACCCTGCTTAGCTTCCGAGATCGGACGAGATCGGGCGTGTTCAGGGTGGTATGGCCGTAAGCAACAGCAGCAGCGGCCGGTAGGCATTATATAGATGACAGTGGCCCTGCTGTGGAGTGTGTTTATTCCTTTACTCTACTTAGGCTGGGCTGCTAAAGGTTAGAGGTGACATTTTTCAGCAGTGACATTTTGTTAGTTAGTGCTGCATTCATAAACATGACGATTGCTCATTCAGTCAGTCTGCCAAATGAAAAAAGCTTACAGCACCTGGTATTCCCAGGCGGTCTCCCATCCAAGTACTAACCAGGCCCGACCCTGCTTAGCTTCCGAGATCGGACGAGATCGGGCGTGTTCAGGGTGGTATGGCCGTAAGCAACAGCAGCAGCGGCCGGTAGGCATTATATAGATGACAGTGGCCCTGCTGTGGAGTGTGTTTATTCCTTTACTCTACTTAGGCTGGGCTGCTAAAGGTTAGAGGTGACATTTTTCAGCAGTGACATTTTGTTAGTTAGTGCTGCATTCATAAACATGACGATTGCTCATTCAGTCAGTCTGCCAAATGAAAAAAGCTTACAGCACCTGGTATTCCCAGGCGGTCTCCCATCCAAGTACTAACCAGGCCCGACCCTGCTTAGCTTCCGAGATCGGACGAGATCGGGCGTGTTCAGGGTGGTATGGCCGTAAGCAACAGCAGCAGCGGCCGGTAGGCCTTATATAGATGACAGTGGCCCTGCTGTGGAGTGTGTTTATTCCTTTACTCTACTTAGGCTGGGCTGCTAAAGGTTAGAGGTGACATTTTTCAGCAGTGACATTTTGTTAGTTAGTGCTGCATTCATAAACATGACGATTGCTCATTCAGTCAGTCTGCCAAATGAAAAAAGCTTACAGCACCTGGTATTCCCAGGCGGTCTCCCATCCAAGTACTAGCCAGGCCCGACCCTGCTTAGCTTCCGAGATCGGACGAGATCGGGCGTGTTCAGGGTGGTATGGCCGTAAGCAACAGCAGCAGCGGCCGGTAGGCCTTATATAGATGACAGTGGCCCTGCTGTGGAGTGTGTTTATTCCTTTACTCTACTTAGGCTGGGCTGCTAAAGGTTAGAGGTGACATTTTTCAGCAGTGACATTTTGTTAGTTAGTGCTGCATTCATAAACATGACGATTGCTCATTCAGTCAGTCTGCCAAATGAAAAAAGCTTACAGCACCTGGTATTCCCAGGCGGTCTCCCATCCAAGTACTAACCAGGCCCGACCCTGCTTAGCTTCCGAGATCGGACGAGATCGGGCGTGTTCAGGGTGGTATGGCCGTAAGCAACAGCAGCAGCGGCCGGTAGGCCTTATATAGATGACAGTGGCCCTGCTGTGGAGTATGTTTATTCCTTTACTCTACTTAGGCTGGGCTGCTAAAGGTTAGAGGTGACATTTTTCAGCAGTGACATTTTGTTAGTTAGTGCTGCATTCATAAACATGACGATTGCTCATTCAGTCAGTCTGCCAAATGAAAAAAGCTTACAGCACCTGGTATTCCCAGGCGGTCTCCCATCCAAGTACTAACCAGGCCCGACCCTGCTTAGCTTCCGAGATCGGACGAGATCGGGCGTGTTCAGGGTGGTATGGCCGTAAGCAACAGCAGCAGCGGCCGGTAGGCCTTATATAGATGACAGTGGCCCTGCTGTGGAGTGTGTTTATTCCTTTACTCTACTTAGGCTGGGCTGCTAAAGGTTAGAGGTGACATTTTTCAGCAGTGACATTTTGTTAGTTAGTGCTGCATTCATAAACATGACGATTGCTCATTCAGTCAGTCTGCCAAATGAAAAAAGCTTACAGCACCTGGTATTCCCAGGCGGTCTCCCATCCAAGTACTAACCAGGCCCGACCCTGCTTAGCTTCCGAGCTACTCTACTTAGGCTGGGCTGCTAAAGGTTAGAAGTGACATTTTTCAGCAGTGACATTTTGTTAGTTAGTGCTGCATTCATAAACATGACGATTCAGTCAGTCTGCCAAATGAAAAGAGCTTACAGCACCTGGTATTCCCAGGCGGTCTCCCATCCAAGTACTAACCAGGCCCGACCCTGCTTAGCTTCCGAGATCGGACGAGATCGGGCGTGTTCAGGGTGGTATGGCCGTAAGCAACAGCAGCAGCGGCCGGTAGGCATTATATAGATGACAGTGGCCCTGCTGTGGAGTGTGTTTATTCCTTTACTCTACTTAGGCTGGGCTGCTAAAGGTTAGAGGTGACATTTTTCAGCAGTGACATTTTGTTAGTTAGTGCTGCATTCATAAACATGACGATTGCTCATTCAGTCAGTCTGCCAAATGAAAAAAGCTTACAGCACCTGGTATTCCCAGGCGGTCTCCCATCCAAGTACTAACCAGGCCCGACCCTGCTTAGCTTCCGAGATCGGACGAGATCGGGCGTGTTCAGGGTGGTATGGCCGTAAGCAACAGCAGCAGCGGCCGGTAGGCCTTATATAGATGACAGTGGCCCTGCTGTGGAGTATGTTTATTCCTTTACTCTACTTAGGCTGGGCTGCTAAAGGTTAGAGGTGACATTTTTCAGCAGTGACATTTTGTTAGTTAGTGCTGCATTCATAAACATGACGATTGCTCATTCAGTCAGTCTGCCAAATGAAAAAAGCTTACAGCACCTGGTATTCCCAGGCGGTCTCCCATCCAAGTACTAACCAGGCCCGACCCTGCTTAGCTTCCGAGATCGGACGAGATCGGGCGTGTTCAGGGTGGTATGGCCGTAAGCAACAGCAGCAGCGGCCGGTAGGCCTTATATAGATGACAGTGGCCCTGCTGTGGAGTGTGTTTATTCCTTTACTCTACTTAGGCTGGGCTGCTAAAGGTTAGAGGTGACATTTTTCAGCAGTGACATTTTGTTAGTTAGTGCTGCATTCATAAACATGACGATTGCTCATTCAGTCAGTCTGCCAAATGAAAAAAGCTTACAGCACCTGGTATTCCCAGGCGGTCTCCCATCCAAGTACTAACCAGGCCCGACCCTGCTTAGCTTCCGAGCTACTCTACTTAGGCTGGGCTGCTAAAGGTTAGAAGTGACATTTTTCAGCAGTGACATTTTGTTAGTTAGTGCTGCATTCATAAACATGACGATTCAGTCAGTCTGCCAAATGAAAAGAGCTTACAGCACCTGGTATTCCCAGGCGGTCTCCCATCCAAGTACTAACCAGGCCCGACCCTGCTTAGCTTCCGAGATCGGACGAGATCGGGCGTGTTCAGGGTGGTATGGCCGTAAGCAACAGCAGCAGCGGCCGGTAGGCATTATATAGATGACAGTGGCCCTGCTGTGGAGTGTGTTTATTCCTTTACTCTACTTAGGCTGGGCTGCTAAAGGTTAGAAGTGACATTTTTCAGCAGTGACATTTTGTTAGTTAGTGCTGCATTCATAAACATGACGATTGCTCATTCAGTCAGTCTGCCAAATGAAAAGAGCTTACAGCAACTGGTATTCCCAGGCGGTCTCCCATCCAAGTACTAACCAGGCCCGACCCTGCTTAGCTTCCGAGATCGGACGAGATCGGGCGTGTTCAGGGTGGTATGGCCGTAAGCAACAGCAGCAGCGGCCGGTAGGCCTTATATAGATGACAGTGGCCCTGCTGTGGAGTGTGTTTATTCCTTTACTCTACTTAGGCTGGGCTGCTAAAGGTTAGAAGTGACATTTTTCAGCAGTGACATTTTGTTAGTTAGTGCTGCATTCATAAACATGACGATTGCTCATTCAGTCAGTCTGCCAAATGAAAAGAGCTTACAGCACCTGGTATTCCCAGGCGGTCTCCCATCCAAGTACTAACCAGGCCCGACCCTGCTTAGCTTCCGAGATCGGACGAGATCGGGCGTGTTCAGGGTGGTATGGCCGTAAGCAACAGCAGCAGCGGCCGGTAGGCCTTATATAGATGACAGTGGCCCTGCTGTGGAGTGTGTTTATTCCTTTACTCTACTTAGGCTGGGCTGCTAAAGGTTAGAAGTGACATTTTTCAGCAGTGACATTTTGTTAGTTAGTGCTGCATTCATAAACATGACGATTGCTCATTCAGTCAGTCTGCCAAATGAAAAGAGCTTACAGCACCTGGTATTCCCAGGCGGTCTCCCATCCAAGTACTAACCAGGCCCGACCCTGCTTAGCTTCCGAGATCGGACGAGATCGGGCGTGTTCAGGGTGGTATGGCCGTAAGCAACAGCAGCAGCGGCCGGTAGGCATTATATAGATGACAGTGGCCCTGCTGTGGAGTGTGTTTATTCCTTTACTCTACTTAGGCTGGGCTGCTAAAGGTTAGAAGTGACATTTTTCAGCAGTGACATTTTGTTAGTTAGTGCTGCATTCATAAACATGACGATTCAGTCAGTCTGCCAAATGAAAAGAGCTTACAGCACCTGGTATTCCCAGGCGGTCTCCCATCCAAGTACTAACCAGGCCCGACCCTGCTTAGCTTCCGAGATCGGACGAGATCGGGCGTGTTCAGGGTGGTATGGCCGTAAGCAACAGCAGCAGCGGCCGGTAGGCATTATATAGATGACAGTGGCCCTGCTGTGGAGTGTGTTTATTCCTTTACTCTACTTAGGCTGGGCTGCTAAAGGTTAGAAGTGACATTTTTCAGCAGTGACATTTTGTTAGTTAGTGCTGCATTCATAAACATGACGATTGCTCATTCAGTCAGTCTGCCAAATGAAAAGAGCTTACAGCACCTGGTATTCCCAGGCGGTCTCCCATCCAAGTACTAACCAGGCCCGACCCTGCTTAGCTTCCGAGATCGGACGAGATCGGGCGTGTTCAGGGTGGTATGGCCGTAAGCAACAGCAGCAGCGGCCGGTAGGCCTTATATAGATGACAGTGGCCCTGCTGTGGAGTGTGTTTATTCCTTTACTCTACTTAGGCTGGGCTGCTAAAGGTTAGAGGTGACATTTTTCAGCAGTGACATTTTGTTAGTTAGTGCTGCATTCATAAACATGACGATTGCTCATTCAGTCAGTCTGCCAAATGAAAAAAGCTTACAGCACCTGGTATTCCCAGGCGGTCTCCCATCCAAGTACTAACCAGGCCCGACCCTGCTTAGCTTCCGAGATCGGACGAGATCGGGCGTGTTCAGGGTGGTATGGCCGTAAGCAACAGCAGCAGCGGCCGGTAGGCCTTATATAGATGACAGTGGCCCTGCTGTGGAGTGTGTTTATTCCTTTACTCTACTTAGGCTGGGCTGCTAAAGGTTAGAGGTGACATTTTTCAGCAGTGACATTTTGTTAGTTAGTGCTGCATTCATAAACATGACGATTGCTCATTCAGTCAGTCTGCCAAATGAAAAAAGCTTACAGCACCTGGTATTCCCAGGCGGTCTCCCATCCAAGTACTAACCAGGCCCGACCCTGCTTAGCTTCCGAGATCGGACGAGATCGGGCGTGTTCAGGGTGGTATGGCCGTAAGCAACAGCAGCAGCGGCCGGTAGGCATTATATAGATGACAGTGGCCCTGCTGTGGAGTGTGTTTATTCCTTTACTCTACTTAGGCTGGGCTGCTAAAGGTTAGAGGTGACATTTTTCAGCAGTGACATTTTGTTAGTTAGTGCTGCATTCATAAACATGACGATTGCTCATTCAGTCAGTCTGCCAAATGAAAAAAGCTTACAGCACCTGGTATTCCCAGGCGGTCTCCCATCCAAGTACTAACCAGGCCCGACCCTGCTTAGCTTCCGAGATCGGACGAGATCGGGCGTGTTCAGGGTGGTATGGCCGTAAGCAACAGCAGCGGCGGCCGGTAGGCATTATATAGATGACAGTGGCCCTGCTGTGGAGTGTGTTTATTCCTTTACTCTACTTAGGCTGGGCTGCTAAAGGTTAGAGGTGACATTTTTCAGCAGTGACATTTTGTTAGTTAGTGCTGCATTCATAAACATGACGATTGCTCATTCAGTCAGTCTGCCAAATGAAAAAAGCTTACAGCACCTGGTATTCCCAGGCGGTCTCCCATCCAAGTACTAACCAGGCCCGACCCTGCTTAGCTTCCGTGATCGGACGAGATCGGGCGTGTTCAGGGTGGTATGGCCGTAAGCAACAGCAGCAGCGGCCGGTAGGCCTTATATAGATGACAGTGGCCCTGCTGTGGAGTGTGTTTATTCCTTTACTCTACTTAGGCTGGGCTGCTAAAGGTTAGAGGTGACATTTTTCAGCAGTGACATTTTGTTAGTTAGTGCTGCATTCATAAACATGACGATTGCTCATTCAGTCAGTCTGCCAAATGAAAAAAGCTTACAGCACCTGGTATTCCCAGGCGGTCTCCCATCCAAGTACTAGCCAGGCCCGACCCTGCTTAGCTTCCGAGATCGGACGAGATCGGGCGTGTTCAGGGTGGTATGGCCGTAAGCAACAGCAGCAGCGGCCGGTAGGCCTTATATAGATGACAGTGGCCCTGCTGTGGAGTGTGTTTATTCCTTTACTCTACTTAGGCTGGGCTGCTAAAGGTTAGAGGTGACATTTTTCAGCAGTGACATTTTGTTAGTTAGTGCTGCATTCATAAACATGACGATTGCTCATTCAGTCAGTCTGCCAAATGAAAAAAGCTTACAGCACCTGGTATTCCCAGGCGGTCTCCCATCCAAGTACTAACCAGGCCCGACCCTGCTTAGCTTCCGAGATCGGACGAGATCGGGCGTGTTCAGGGTGGTATGGCCGTAAGCAACAGCAGCAGCGGCCGGTAGGCCTTATATAGATGACAGTGGCCCTGCTGTGGAGTATGTTTATTCCTTTACTCTACTTAGGCTGGGCTGCTAAAGGTTAGAGGTGACATTTTTCAGCAGTGACATTTTGTTAGTTAGTGCTGCATTCATAAACATGACGATTGCTCATTCAGTCAGTCTGCCAAATGAAAAAAGCTTACAGCACCTGGTATTCCCAGGCGGTCTCCCATCCAAGTACTAACCAGGCCCGACCCTGCTTAGCTTCCGAGATCGGACGAGATCGGGCGTGTTCAGGGTGGTATGGCCGTAAGCAACAGCAGCAGCGGCCGGTAGGCCTTATATAGATGACAGTGGCCCTGCTGTGGAGTGTGTTTATTCCTTTACTCTACTTAGGCTGGGCTGCTAAAGGTTAGAGGTGACATTTTTCAGCAGTGACATTTTGTTAGTTAGTGCTGCATTCATAAACATGACGATTGCTCATTCAGTCAGTCTGCCAAATGAAAAAAGCTTACAGCACCTGGTATTCCCAGGCGGTCTCCCATCCAAGTACTAACCAGGCCCGACCCTGCTTAGCTTCCGAGCTACTCTACTTAGGCTGGGCTGCTAAAGGTTAGAAGTGACATTTTTCAGCAGTGACATTTTGTTAGTTAGTGCTGCATTCATAAACATGACGATTCAGTCAGTCTGCCAAATGAAAAGAGCTTACAGCACCTGGTATTCCCAGGCGGTCTCCCATCCAAGTACTAACCAGGCCCGACCCTGCTTAGCTTCCGAGATCGGACGAGATCGGGCGTGTTCAGGGTGGTATGGCCGTAAGCAACAGCAGCAGCGGCCGGTAGGCATTATATAGATGACAGTGGCCCTGCTGTGGAGTGTGTTTATTCCTTTACTCTACTTAGGCTGGGCTGCTAAAGGTTAGAAGTGACATTTTTCAGCAGTGACATTTTGTTAGTTAGTGCTGCATTCATAAACATGACGATTGCTCATTCAGTCAGTCTGCCAAATGAAAAGAGCTTACAGCACCTGGTATTCCCAGGCGGTCTCCCATCCAAGTACTAACCAGGCCCGACCCTGCTTAGCTTCCGAGATCGGACGAGATCGGGCGTGTTCAGGGTGGTATGGCCGTAAGCAACAGCAGCAGCGGCCGGTAGGCCTTATATAGATGACAGTGGCCCTGCTGTGGAGTGTGTTTATTCCTTTACTCTACTTAGGCTGGGCTGCTAAAGGTTAGAAGTGACATTTTTCAGCAGTGACATTTTGTTAGTTAGTGCTGCATTCATAAACATGACGATTGCTCATTCAGTCAGTCTGCCAAATGAAAAGAGCTTACAGCACCTGGTATTCCCAGGCGGTCTCCCATCCAAGTACTAACCAGGCCCGACCCTGCTTAGCTTCCGAGATCGGACGAGATCGGGCGTGTTCAGGGTGGTATGGCCGTAAGCAACAGCAGCAGCGGCCGGTAGGCCTTATATAGATGACAGTGGCCCTGCTGTGGAGTGTGTTTATTCCTTTACTCTACTTAGGCTGGGCTGCTAAAGGTTAGAAGTGACATTTTTCAGCAGTGACATTTTGTTAGTTAGTGCTGCATTCATAAACATGACGATTGCTCATTCAGTCAGTCTGCCAAATGAAAAGAGCTTACAGCACCTGGTATTCCCAGGCGGTCTCCCATCCAAGTACTAACCAGGCCCGACCCTGCTTAGCTTCCGAGATCGGACGAGATCGGGCGTGTTCAGGGTGGTATGGCCGTAAGCAACAGCAGCAGCGGCCGGTAGGCCTTATATAGATGACAGTGGCCCTGCTGTGGAGTGTGTTTATTCCTTTACTCTACTTAGGCTGGGCTGCTAAAGGTTAGAAGTGACATTTTTCAGCAGTGACATTTTGTTAGTTAGTGCTGCATTCATAAACATGACGATTCAGTCAGTCTGCCAAATGAAAAGAGCTTACAGCACCTGGTATTCCCAGGCGGTCTCCCATCCAAGTACTAACCAGGCCCGACCCTGCTTAGCTTCCGAGATCGGACGAGATCGGGCGTGTTCAGGGTGGTATGGCCGTAAGCAACAGCAGCAGCGGCCGGTAGGCATTATATAGATGACAGTGGCCCTGCTGTGGAGTGTGTTTATTCCTTTACTCTACTTAGGCTGGGCTGCTAAAGGTTAGAAGTGACATTTTTCAGCAGTGACATTTTGTTAGTTAGTGCTGCATTCATAAACATGACGATTGCTCATTCAGTCAGTCTGCCAAATGAAAAGAGCTTACAGCACCTGGTATTCCCAGGCGGTCTCCCATCCAAGTACTAACCAGGCCCGACCCTGCTTAGCTTCCGAGATCGGACGAGATCGGGCGTGTTCAGGGTGGTATGGCCGTAAGCAACAGCAGCAGCGGCCGGTAGGCCTTATATAGATGACAGTGGCCCTGCTGTGGAGTGTGTTTATTCCTTTACTCTACTTAGGCTGGGCTGCTAAAGGTTAGAAGTGACATTTTTCAGCAGTGACATTTTGTTAGTTAGTGCTGCATTCATAAACATGACGATTGCTCATTCAGTCAGTCTGCCAAATGAAAAGAGCTTACAGCACCTGGTATTCCCAGGCGGTCTCCCATCCAAGTACTAACCAGGCCCGACCCTGCTTAGCTTCCGAGATCGGACGAGATCGGGCGTGTTCAGGGTGGTATGGCCGTAAGCAACAGCAGCAGCGGCCGGTAGGCCTTATATAGATGACAGTGGCCCTGCTGTGGAGTGTGTTTATTCCTTTACTCTACTTAGGCTGGGCTGCTAAAGGTTAGAAGTGACATTTTTCAGCAGTGACATTTTGTTAGTTAGTGCTGCATTCATAAACATGACGATTGCTCATTCAGTCAGTCTGCCAAATGAAAAGAGCTTACAGCACCTGGTATTCCCAGGCGGTCTCCCATCCAAGTACTAACCAGGCCCGACCCTGCTTAGCTTCCGAGATCGGACGAGATCGGGCGTGTTCAGGGTGGTATGGCCGTAAGCAACAGCAGCAGCGGCCGGTAGGCCTTATATAGATGACAGTGGCCCTGCTGTGGAGTGTGTTTATTCCTTTACTCTACTTAGGCTGGGCTGCTAAAGGTTAGAGGTGACATTTTTCAGCAGTGACATTTTGTTAGTTAGTGCTGCATTCATAAACATGACGATTGCTCATTCAGTCAGTCTGCCAAATGAAAAAAGCTTACAGCACCTGGTATTCCCAGGCGGTCTCCCATCCAAGTACTAACCAGGCCCGACCCTGCTTAGCTTCCGAGATCGGACGAGATCGGGCGTGTTCAGGGTGGTATGGCCGTAAGCAACAGCAGCAGCGGCCGGTAGGCATTATATAGATGACAGTGGCCCTGCTGTGGAGTGTGTTTATTCCTTTACTCTACTTAGGCTGGGCTGCTAAAGGTTAGAGGTGACATTTTTCAGCAGTGACATTTTGTTAGTTAGTGCTGCATTCATAAACATGACGATTGCTCATTCAGTCAGTCTGCCAAATGAAAAAAGCTTACAGCACCTGGTATTCCCAGGCGGTCTCCCATCCAAGTACTAACCAGGCCCGACCCTGCTTAGCTTCCGAGATCGGACGAGATCGGGCGTGTTCAGGGTGGTATGGCCGTAAGCAACAGCAGCAGCGGCCGGTAGGCATTATATAGATGACAGTGGCCCTGCTGTGGAGTGTGTTTATTCCTTTACTCTACTTAGGCTGGGCTGCTAAAGGTTAGAGGTGACATTTTTCAGCAGTGACATTTTGTTAGTTAGTGCTGCATTCATAAACATGACGATTGCTCATTCAGTCAGTCTGCCAAATGAAAAAAGCTTACAGCACCTGGTATTCCCAGGCGGTCTCCCATCCAAGTACTAACCAGGCCCGACCCTGCTTAGCTTCCGAGATCGGACGAGATCGGGCGTGTTCAGGGTGGTATGGCCGTAAGCAACAGCAGCAGCGGCCGGTAGGCCTTATATAGATGACAGTGGCCCTGCTGTGGAGTGTGTTTATTCCTTTACTCTACTTAGGCTGGGCTGCTAAAGGTTAGAAGTGACATTTTTCAGCAGTGACATTTTGTTAGTTAGTGCTGCATTCATAAACATGACGATTGCTCATTCAGTCAGTCTGCCAAATGAAAAGAGCTTACAGCACCTGGTATTCCCAGGCGGTCTCCCATCCAAGTACTAACCAGGCCCGACCCTGCTTAGCTTCCGAGATCGGACGAGATCGGGCGTGTTCAGGGTGGTATGGCCGTAAGCAACAGCAGCAGCGGCCGGTAGGCCTTATATAGATGACAGTGGCCCTGCTGTGGAGTGTGTTTATTCCTTTACTCTACTTAGGCTGGGCTGCTAAAGGTTAGAAGTGACATTTTTCAGCAGTGACATTTTGTTAGTTAGTGCTGCATTCATAAACATGACGATTGCTCATTCAGTCAGTCTGCCAAATGAAAAGAGCTTACAGCACCTGGTATTCCCAGGCGGTCTCCCATCCAAGTACTAACCAGGCCCGACCCTGCTTAGCTTCCGAGATCGGACGAGATCGGGCGTGTTCAGGGTGGTATGGCCGTAAGCAACAGCAGCAGCGGCCGGTAGGCCTTATATAGATGACAGTGGCCCTGCTGTGGAGTGTGTTTATTCCTTTACTCTACTTAGGCTGGGCTGCTAAAGGTTAGAAGTGACATTTTTCAGCAGTGACATTTTGTTAGTTAGTGCTGCATTCATAAACATGACGATTGCTCATTCAGTCAGTCTGCCAAATGAAAAGAGCTTACAGCACCTGGTATTCCCAGGCGGTCTCCCATCCAAGTACTAACCAGGCCCGACCCTGCTTAGCTTCCGAGATCGGACGAGATCGGGCGTGTTCAGGGTGGTATGGCCGTAAGCAACAGCAGCAGCGGCCGGTAGGCCTTATATAGATGACAGTGGCCCTGCTGTGGAGTGTGTTTATTCCTTTACTCTACTTAGGCTGGGCTGCTAAAGGTTAGAGGTGACATTTTTCAGCAGTGACATTTTGTTAGTTAGTGCTGCATTCATAAACATGACGATTGCTCATTCAGTCAGTCTGCCAAATGAAAAAAGCTTACAGCACCTGGTATTCCCAGGCGGTCTCCCATCCAAGTACTAACCAGGCCCGACCCTGCTTAGCTTCCGAGATCGGACGAGATCGGGCGTGTTCAGGGTGGTATGGCCGTAAGCAACAGCAGCAGCGGCCGGTAGGCATTATATAGATGACAGTGGCCCTGCTGTGGAGTGTGTTTATTCCTTTACTCTACTTAGGCTGGGCTGCTAAAGGTTAGAGGTGACATTTTTCAGCAGTGACATTTTGTTAGTTAGTGCTGCATTCATAAACATGACGATTGCTCATTCAGTCAGTCTGCCAAATGAAAAAAGCTTACAGCACCTGGTATTCCCAGGCGGTCTCCCATCCAAGTACTAACCAGGCCCGACCCTGCTTAGCTTCCGAGATCGGACGAGATCGGGCGTGTTCAGGGTGGTATGGCCGTAAGCAACAGCAGCAGCGGCCGGTAGGCATTATATAGATGACAGTGGCCCTGCTGTGGAGTGTGTTTATTCCTTTACTCTACTTAGGCTGGGCTGCTAAAGGTTAGAGGTGACATTTTTCAGCAGTGACATTTTGTTAGTTAGTGCTGCATTCATAAACATGACGATTGCTCATTCAGTCAGTCTGCCAAATGAAAAAAGCTTACAGCACCTGGTATTCCCAGGCGGTCTCCCATCCAAGTACTAACCAGGCCCGACCCTGCTTAGCTTCCGAGATCGGACGAGATCGGGCGTGTTCAGGGTGGTATGGCCGTAAGCACCAGCAGCAGCGGCCGGTAGGCCTTATATAGATGACAGTGGCCCTGCTGTGGAGTGTGTTTATTCCTTTACTCTACTTAGGCTGGGCTGCTAAAGGTTAGAGGTGACATTTTTCAGCAGTGACATTTTGTTAGTTAGTGCTGCATTCATAAACATGACGATTGCTCATTCAGTCAGTCTGCCAAATGAAAAAAGCTTACAGCACCTGGTATTCCCAGGCGGTCTCCCATCCAAGTACTAGCCAGGCCCGACCCTGCTTAGCTTCCGAGATCGGACGAGATCGGGCGTGTTCAGGGTGGTATGGCCGTAAGCAACAGCAGCAGCGGCCGGTAGGCCTTATATAGATGACAGTGGCCCTGCTGTGGAGTGTGTTTATTCCTTTACTCTACTTAGGCTGGGCTGCTAAAGGTTAGAGGTGACATTTTTCAGCAGTGACATTTTGTTAGTTAGTGCTGCATTCATAAACATGACGATTGCTCATTCAGTCAGTCTGCCAAATGAAAAAAGCTTACAGCACCTGGTATTCCCAGGCGGTCTCCCATCCAAGTACTAACCAGGCCCGACCCTGCTTAGCTTCCGAGATCGGACGAGATCGGGCGTGTTCAGGGTGGTATGGCCGTAAGCAACAGCAGCAGCGGCCGGTAGGCCTTATATAGATGACAGTGTTCCTGCTGTGGAGTGTGTTTATTCCTTTACTCTACTTAGGCTGGGCTGCTAAAGGCTAGAGGTGACATTTTTCAGCAGTGACATTTTGTTAGTTAGTGCTGCATTCATAAACATGACGATTGCTCATTCAGTCAGTCTGCCAAATGAAAAAAGCTTACAGCACCTGGTATTCCCAGGCGGTCTCCCATCCAAGTACTAACCAGGCCCGACCCTGCTTAGCTTCCGAGATCGGACGAGATCGGGCGTGTTCAGGGTGGTATGGCCGTAAGCAACAGCAGCAGCGGCCGGTAGGCCTTATATAGATGACAGTGGCCCTGCTGTGGAGTGTGTTTATTCCTTTACTCTACTTAGGCTGGGCTGCTAAAGGTTAGAGGTGACATTTTTCAGCAGTGACATTTTGTTAGTTAGTGCTGCATTCATAAACATGACGATTGCTCATTCAGTCAGTCTGCCAAATGAAAAAAGCTTACAGCACCTGGTATTCCCAGGCGGTCTCCCATCCAAGTACTAACCAGGCCCGACCCTGCTTAGCTTCCGAGATCTGACGAGATCGGGCGTGTTCAGGGTGGTATGGCCGTAAGCAACAGCAGCAGCGGCCGGTAGGCCTTATATAGATGACAGTGGCCCTGCTGTGGAGTGTGTTTATTCCTTTACTCTACTTAGGCTGGGCTGCTAAAGGTTAGAGGTGACATTTTTCAGCAGTGACATTTTGTTAGTTAGTGCTGCATTCATAAACATGACGATTGCTCATTCAGTCAGTCTGCCAAATGAAAAAAGCTTACAGCACCTGGTATTCCCAGGCGGTCTCCCATCCAAGTACTAACCAGGCCCGACCCTGCTTAGCTTCCGAGATCGGACGAGATCGGGCGTGTTCAGGGTGGTATGGCCATAAGCAACAGCAGCGGCGGCCGGTAGGCCTTATATAGATGACAGTGGCCCTGCTGTGGAGTGTGTTTATTCCTTTACTCTACTTAGGCTGGGCTGCTAAAGGTTAGAGGTGACATTTTTCAGCAGTGACATTTTGTTAGTTAGTGCTGCATTCATAAACATGACGATTGCTCATTCAGTCAGTCTGCCAAATGAAAAAAGCTTACAGCACCTGGTATTCCCAGGCGGTCTCCCATCCAAGTACTAACCAGGCCCGACCCTGCTTAGCTTCCGAGATCGGACGAGATCGGGCGTGTTCAGGGTGGTATGGCCGTAAGCAACAGCAGCAGCGGCCGGTAGGCCTTATATAGATGACAGTGGCCCTGCTGTGGAGTGTGTTTATTCCTTTACTCTACTTAGGCTGGGCTGCTAAAGGTTAGAGGTGACATTTTTCAGCAGTGACATTTTGTTAGTTAGTGCTGCATTCATAAACATGACGATTGCTCATTCAGTCAGTCTGCCAAATGAAAAAAGCTTACAGCACCTGGTATTCCCAGGCGGTCTCCCATCCAAGTACTAACCAGGCCCGACCCTGCTTAGCTTCCGAGATCGGACGAGATCGGGCGTGTTCAGGGTGGTATGGCCGTAAGCAACAGCAGCAGCGGCCGGTAGGCCTTATATAGATGACAGTGGCCCTGCTGTGGAGTGTGTTTATTCCTTTACTCTACTTAGGCTGGGCTGCTAAAGGTTAGAGGTGACATTTTTCAGCAGTGACATTTTGTTAGTTAGTGCTGCATTCATAAACATGACGATTGCTCATTCAGTCAGTCTGCCAAATGAAAAAAGCTTACAGCACCTGGTATTCCCAGGCGGTCTCCCATCCAAGTACTAACCAGGCCCGACCCTGCTTAGCTTCCGAGATCGGACGAGATCGGGCGTGTTCAGGGTGGTATGGCCGTAAGCAACAGCAGCAGCGGCCGGTAGGCCTTATATAGATGACAGTGGCCCTGCTGTGGAGTGTGTTTATTCCTTTACTCTACTTAGGCTGGGCTGCTAAAGGTTAGAGGTGACATTTTTCAGCAGTGACATTTTGTTAGTTAGTGCTGCATTCATAAACATGACGATTGCTCATTCAGTCAGTCTGCCAAATGAAAAAAGCTTACAGCACCTGGTATTCCCAGGCGGTCTCCCATCCAAGTACTAACCAGGCCCGACCCTGCTTAGCTTCCGAGATCTGACGAGATCGGGCGTGTTCAGGGTGGTATGGCCGTAAGCAACAGCAGCAGCGGCCGGTAGGCCTTATATAGATGACAGTGGCCCTGCTGTGGAGTGTGTTTATTCCTTTACTCTACTTAGGCTGGGCTGCTAAAGGTTAGAGGTGACATTTTTCAGCAGTGACATTTTGTTAGTTAGTGCTGCATTCATAAACATGACGATTGCTCATTCAGTCAGTCTGCCAAATGAAAAAAGCTTACAGCACCTGGTATTCCCAGGCGGTCTCCCATCCAAGTACTAACCAGGCCCGACCCTGCTTAGCTTCCGAGATCTGACGAGATCGGGCGTGTTCAGGGTGGTATGGCCGTAAGCAACAGCAGCAGCGGCCGGTAGGCCTTATATAGATGACAGTGGCCCTGCTGTGGAGTGTGTTTATTCCTTTACTCTACTTAGGCTGGGCTGCTAAAGGTTAGAGGTGACATTTTTCAGCAGTGACATTTTGTTAGTTAGTGCTGCATTCATAAACATGACGATTGCTCATTCAGTCAGTCTGCCAAATGAAAAAAGCTTACAGCACCTGGTATTCCCAGGCGGTCTCCCATCCAAGTACTAACCAGGCCCGACCCTGCTTAGCTTCCGAGATCTGACGAGATCGGGCGTGTTCAGGGTGGTATGGCCGTAAGCAACAGCAGCAGCGGCCGGTAGGCCTTATATAGATGACAGTGGCCCTGCTGTGGAGTGTGTTTATTCCTTTACTCTACTTAGGCTGGGCTGCTAAAGGTTAGAGGTGACATTTTTCAGCAGTGACATTTTGTTAGTTAGTGCTGCATTCATAAACATGACGATTGCTCATTCAGTCAGTCTGCCAAATGAAAAAAGCTTACAGCACCTGGTATTCCCGGGCGGTCTCCCATCCAAGTACTAACCAGGCCCGACCCTGCTTAGCTTCCGAGATCGGACGAGATCGGGCGTGTTCAGGGTGGTATGGCCGTAAGCAACAGCAGCAGCGGCCGGTAGGCCTTATATAGATGACAGTGGCCCTGCTGTGGAGTGTGTTTATTCCTTAACTCTACTTAGGCTGGGCTGCTAAAGGTTAGAGGTGACATTTTTCAGCAGTGACATTTTGTTAGTTAGTGCTGCATTCATAAACATGACGATTGCTCATTCAGTCAGTCTGCCAAATGAAAAAAGCTTACAGCACCTGGTATTCCCAGGCGGTCTCCCATCCAAGTACTAACCAGGCCCGACCCTGCTTAGCTTCCGAGATCGGACGAGATCGGGCGTGTTCAGGGTGGTATGGCCGTAAGCAACAGCAGCAGCGGCCGGTAGGCATTATATAGATGACAGTGGCCCTGCTGTGGAGTGTGTTTATTCCTTTACTCTACTTAGGCTGGGCTGCTAAAGGTTAGAGGTGACATTTTTCAGCAGTGACATTTTGTTAGTTAGTGCTGCATTCATAAACATGACGATTGCTCATTCAGTCAGTCTGCCAAATGAAAAAAGCTTACAGCACCTGGTATTCCCAGGCGGTCTCCCATCCAAGTACTAACCAGGCCCGACCCTGCTTAGCTTCCGAGATCGGACGAGATCGGGCGTGTTCAGGGTGGTATGGCCGTAAGCAACAGCAGCAGCGGCCGGTAGGCATTATATAGATGACAGTGGCCCTGCTGTGGAGTGTGTTTATTCCTTTACTCTACTTAGGCTGGGCTGCTAAAGGTTAGAGGTGACATTTTTCAGCAGTGACATTTTGTTAGTTAGTGCTGCATTCATAAACATGACGATTGCTCATTCAGTCAGTCTGCCAAATGAAAAAAGCTTACAGCACCTGGTATTCCCAGGCGGTCTCCCATCCAAGTACTAACCAGGCCCGACCCTGCTTAGCTTCCGAGATCGGACGAGATCGGGCGTGTTCAGGGTGGTATGGCCGTAAGCAACAGCAGCAGCGGCCGGTAGGCCTTATATAGATGACAGTGGCCCTGCTGTGGAGTGTGTTTATTCCTTTACTCTACTTAGGCTGGGCTGCTAAAGGTTAGAGGTGACATTTTTCAGCAGTGACATTTTGTTAGTTAGTGCTGCATTCATAAACATGACGATTGCTCATTCAGTCAGTCTGCCAAATGAAAAAAGCTTACAGCACCTGGTATTCCCAGGCGGTCTCCCATCCAAGTACTAACCAGGCCCGACCCTGCTTAGCTTCCGAGATCGGACGAGATCGGGCGTGTTCAGGGTGGTATGGCCATAAGCAACAGCAGCAGCGGCCTGTAGGCCTTATATAGATGACAGTGGCCCTGCTGTGGAGTGTGTTTATTCCTTTACTCTACTTAGGCTGGGCTGCTAAAGGTTAGAGGTGACATTTTTCAGCAGTGACATTTTGTTAGTTAGTGCTGCATTCATAAACATGACGATTGCTCATTCAGTCAGTCTGCCAAATGAAAAAAGCTTACAGCACCTGGTATTCCCAGGCGGTCTCCCATCCAAGTACTAGCCAGGCCCGACCCTGCTTAGCTTCCGAGATCGGACGAGATCGGGCGTGTTCAGGGTGGTATGGCCGTAAGCAACAGCAGCAGCGGCCGGTAGGCCTTATATAGATGACAGTGGCCCTGCTGTGGAGTGTGTTTATTCCTTTACTCTACTTAGGCTGGGCTGCTAAAGGTTAGAGGTGACATTTTTCAGCAGTGACATTTTGTTAGTTAGTGCTGCATTCATAAACATGACGATTGCTCATTCAGTCAGTCTGCCAAATGAAAAAAGCTTACAGCACCTGGTATTCCCAGGCGGTCTCCCATCCAAGTACTAACCAGGCCCGACCCTGCTTAGCTTCCGAGATCGGGCGTGTTCAGGGTGGTATGGCCGTAAGCAACAGCAGCAGCGGCCGGTAGGCCTTATATAGATGACAGTGGCCCTGCTGTGGAGTGTGTTTATTCCTTTACTCTACTTAGGCTGGGCTGCTAAAGGTTAGAGGTGACATTTTTCAGCAGTGACATTTTGTTAGTTAGTGCTGCATTCATAAACATGACGATTGCTCATTCAGTCAGTCTGCCAAATGAAAAAAGCTTACAGCACCTGGTATTCCCAGGCGGTCTCCCATCCAAGTACTAACCAGGCCCGACCCTGCTTAGCTTCCGAGATCTGACCTGATTGGGCGTGTTCAGGGTGGTATGGCCGTAAGCAACAGCAGCAGCGGCCGGTAGGCCTTATATAGATGACAGTGGCCCTGCTGTGGAGTATGTTTATTCCTTTACTCTACTTAGGCTGGGCTGCTAAAGGTTAGAGGTGACATTTTTCAGCAGTGACATTTTGTTAGTTAGTGCTGCATTCATAAACATGACGATTGCTCATTCAGTCAGTCTGCCAAATGAAAAAAGCTTACAGCACCTGGTATTCCCAGGCGGTCTCCCATCCAAGTACTAACCAGGCCCGACCCTGCTTAGCTTCCGAGATCGGACGAGATCGGGCGTGTTCAGGGTGGTATGGCCGTAAGCAACAGCAGCAGCGGCCGGTAGGCCTTATATAGATGACAGTGGCCCTGCTGTGGAGTGTGTTTATTCCGTTACTCTACTTAGGCTGGGCTGCTAAAGGTTAGAGGTGACATTTTTCAGCAGTGACATTTTGTTAGTTAGTGCTGCATTCATAAACATGACGATTGCTCATTCAGTCAGTCTGCCAAATGAAAAAAGCTTACAGCACCTGGTATTCCCAGGCGGTCTCCCATCCAAGTACTAGCCAGGCCCGACCCTGCTTAGCTTCCGAGATCTGACGAGATCGGGCGTGTTCAGGGTGGTATGGCCGTAAGCAACAGCAGCAGCGGCCGGTAGGCCTTATATAGATGACAGTGGCCCTGCTGTGGATTGTGTTTATTCCTTTACTCTACTTAGGCTGGGCTGCTAAAGGTTAGAGGTGACATTTTTCAGCAGTGACATTTTGTTAGTTAGTGCTGCATTCATAAACATGACGATTGCTCATTCAGTCAGTCTGCCAAATGAAAAAAGCTTACAGCACCTGGTATTCCCAGGCGGTCTCCCATCCAAGTACTAACCAGGCCCGACCCTGCTTAGCTTCCGAGATCTGACGAGATCGGGCGTGTTCAGGGTGGTATGGCCGTAAGCAACAGCAGCAGCGGCCGGTAGGCCTTATATAGATGACAGTGGCCCTGCTGTGGAGTGTGTTTATTCCTTTACTCTACTTAGGCTGGGCTGCTAAAAGTTAGAGGTGACATTTTTCAGCAGTGACATTTTGTTAGTTAGTGCTGCATTCATAAACATGACGATTGCTCATTCAATCAGTCTGCCAAATGAAAAAAGCTTACAGCACCTGGTATTCCCAGGCGGTCTCCCATCCAAGTACTAACCAGGCCCGACCCTGCTTAGCTTCCGAGATCGGACGAGATCGGGCGTGTTCAGGGTGGTATGGCCGTAAGCAACAGCAGCAGCGGCCGGTAGGCCTTATATAGATGACAGTGGCCCTGCTGTGGAGTGTGTTTATTCCTTTACTCTACTTAGGCTGGGCTGCTAAAGGTTAGAGGTGACATTTTTCAGCAGTGACATTTTGTTAGTTAGTGCTGCATTCATAAACATGACGATTGCTCATTCAGTCAGTCTGCCAAATGAAAAAAGCTTACAGCACCTGGTATTCCCAGGCGGTCTCCCATCCAAGTACTAACCAGGCCCGACCCTGCTTAGCTTCCGAGATCGGACGAGATCGGGCGTGTTCAGGGTGGTATGGCCGTAAGCAACAGCAGCAGCGGCCGGTAGGCGTTATATAGATGACAGTGGCCCTGCTGTGGAGTGTGTTTATTCCTTTACTCTACTTAGGCTGGGCTGCTAAAGGTTAGAGGTGACATTTTTCAGCAGTGACATTTTGTTAGTTAGTGCTGCATTCATAAACATGACGATTGCTCATTCAGTCAGTCTGCCAAATGAAAAAAGCTTACAGCACCTGGTATTCCCAGGCGGTCTCCCATCCAAGTACTAACCAGGCCCGACCCTGCTTAGCTTCCGAGATCGGACGAGATCGGGCGTGTTCAGGGTGGTATGGCCGTAAGCAACAGCAGCAGCGGCCGGTAGGCCTTATATAGATGACAGTGGCCCTGCTGTGGAGTGTGTTTATTCCTTTACTCTACTTAGGCTGGGCTGCTAAAGGTTAGAGGTGACATTTTTCAGCAGTGACATTTTGTTAGTTAGTGCTGCATTCATAAACATGACGATTGCTCATTCAGTCAGTCTGCCAAATGAAAAAAGCTTACAGCACCTGGTATTCCCAGGCGGTCTCCCATCCAAGTACTAACCAGGCCCGACCCTGCTTAGCTTCCGAGATCGGACGAGATCGGGCGTGTTCAGGGTGGTATGGCCGTAAGCAACAGCAGCAGCGGCCGGTAGGCGTTATATAGATGACAGTGGCCCTGCTGTGGAGTGTGTTTATTCCTTTACTCTACTTAGGCTGGGCTGCTAAAGGTTAGAGGTGACATTTTTCAGCAGTGACATTTTGTTAGTTAGTGCTGCATTCATAAACATGACGATTGCTCATTCAGTCAGTCTGCCAAATGAAAAAAGCTTACAGCACCTGGTATTCCCAGGCGGTCTCCCATCCAAGTACTAACCAGGCCCGACCCTGCTTAGCTTCCGAGATCGGACGAGATCGGGCGTGTTCAGGGTGGTATGGCCGTGAGCAACAGCAGCAGCGGCCGGTAGGCCTTATATAGATGACAGTGGCCCTGCTGTGGAGTGTGTTTATTCCTTTACTCTACTTAGGCTGGGCTGCTAAAGGTTAGAGGTGACATTTTTCAGCAGTGACATTTTGTTAGTTAGTGCTGCATTCATAAACATGACGATTGCTCATTCAGTCAGTCTGCCAAATGAAAAAAGCTTACAGCACCTGGTATTCCCAGGCGGTCTCCCATCCAAGTACTAACCAGGCCCGACCCTGCTTAGCTTCCGAGATCTGACGAGATTGGGCGTGTTCAGGGTGGTATGGCCGTAAGCAACAGCAGCAGCGGCCGGTAGGCCTTATATAGATGACAGTGGCCCTGCTGTGGAGTGTGTTTATTCCGTTACTCTACTTAGGCTGGGCTGCTAAAGGTTAGAGGTGACATTTTTCAGCAGTGACATTTTGTTAGTTAGTGCTGCATTCATAAACATGACGATTGCTCATTCAGTCAGTCTGCCAAATGAAAAAAGCTTACAGCACCTGGTATTCCCAGGCGGTCTCCCATCCAAGTACTAACCAGGCCCGACCCTGCTTAGCTTCCGAGATCGGGCGTGTTCAGGGTGGTATGGCCGTAAGCAACAGCAGCAGCGGCCGGTAGGCCTTATATAGATGACAG
Source organism: Gymnoscopelus microlampas (assembly GCF_963454915.1). Lineage (NCBI taxonomy): Eukaryota > Metazoa > Chordata > Actinopteri > Myctophiformes > Myctophidae > Gymnoscopelus > Gymnoscopelus microlampas. The sequence continues at coordinate 48,425,598 of NC_139956.1, forward strand.
TGGCCCTGCTGTGGAGTGTGTTTATTCCTTTACTCTACTTAGGCTGGGCTGCTAAAGGTTAGAGGTGACATTTTTCAGCAGTGACATTTTGTTAGTTAGTGCTGCATTCATAAACATGACGATTGCTCATTCAGTCAGTCTGCCAAATGAAAAAAGCTTACAGCACCTGGTATTCCCAGGCGGTCTCCCATCCAAGTACTAACCAGGCCCGACCCTGCTTAGCTTCCGAGATCTGACCTGATTGGGCGTGTTCAGGGTGGTATGGCCGTAAGCAACAGCAGCAGCGGCCGGTAGGCCTTATATAGATGACAGTGGCCCTGCTGTGGAGTGTGTTTATTCCGTTACTCTACTTAGGCTGGGCTGCTAAAGGTTAGAGGTGACATTTTTCAGCAGTGACATTTTGTTAGTTAGTGCTGCATTCATAAACATGACGATTGCTCATTCAGTCAGTCTGCCAAATGAAAAAAGCTTACAGCACCTGGTATTCCCAGCCGGTCTCCCATCCAAGTACTAACCAGGCCCGACCCTGCTTAGCTTCCGAGATCTGACGAGATCGGGCGTGTTCAGGGTGGTATGGCCGTAAGCAACAGCAGCAGCGGCCGGTAGGCCTTATATAGATGACAGTGGCCCTGCTGTGGAGTGTGTTTATTCCTTTACTCTACTTAGGCTGGGCTGCTAAAGATTAGAGGTGACATTTTTCAGCAGTGACATTTTGTTAGTTAGTGCTGCATTCATAAACATGACGATTGCTCATTCAGTCAGTCTGCCAAATGAAAAAAGCTTACAGCACCTGGTATTCCCAGGCGGTCTCCCATCCAAGTACTAACCAGGCCCGACCCTGCTTAGCTTCCGAGATCGGACGAGATCGGGCGTGTTCAGGGTGGTATGGCCGTAAGCAACAGCAGCAGCGGCCGGTAGGCCTTATATAGATGACAGTGGCCCTGCTGTGGAGTGTGTTTATTCCTTTACTCTACTTAGGCTGGGCTGCTAAAGGTTAGAGGTGACATTTTTCAGCAGTGACATTTTGTTAGTTAGTGCTGCATTCATAAACATGACGATTGCTCATTCAGTCAGTCTGCCAAATGAAAAAAGCTTACAGCACCTGGTATTCCCAGGCGGTCTCCCATCCAAGTACTAACCAGGCCCGACCCTGCTTAGCTTCCGAGATCGGGCGTGTTCAGGGTGGTATGGCCGTAAGCAACAGCAGCAGCGGCCGGTAGGCCTTATATAGATGACAGTGGCCCTGCTGTGGAGTGTGTTTATTCCTTTACTCTACTTAGGCTGGGCTGCTAAAGGTTAGAGGTGACATTTTTCAGCAGTGACATTTTGTTAGTTAGTGCTGCATTCATAAACATGACGATTGCTCATTCAGTCAGTCTGCCAAATGAAAAAAGCTTACAGCACCTGGTATTCCCAGGCGGTCTCCCATCCAAGTACTAACCAGGCCCGACCCTGCTTAGCTTCCGAGATCTGACGAGATCGGGCGTGTTCAGGGTGGTATGGCCGTAAGCAACAGCAGCAGCGGCCGGTAGGCCTTATATAGATGACAGTGGCCCTGCTGTGGAGTGTGTTTATTCCGTTACTCTACTTAGGCTGGGCTGCTAAAGGTTAGAGGTGACATTTTTCAGCAGTGACATTTTGTTAGTTAGTGCTGCATTCATAAACATGACGATTGCTCATTCAGTCAGTCTGCCAAATGAAAAAAGCTTACAGCACCTGGTATTCCCAGGCTGTCTCCCATCCAAGTACTAACCAGGCCCGACCCTGCTTAGCTTACGAGATCTGACGAGATCGGGCGTGTTCAGGGTGGTATGGCCGTAAGCAACAGCAGCAGCGGCCGGTAGGCCTTATATAGATGACAGTGGCCCTGCTGTGGAGTGTGTTTATTCCTTTACTCTACTTAGGCTGGGCTGCTAAAGGTTAGAGGTGACATTTTTCAGCAGTGACATTTTGTTAGTTAGTGCTGCATTCATAAACATGACGATTGCTCATTCAGTCAGTCTGCCAAATGAAAAAAGCTTACAGCACCTGGTATTCCCAGGCGGTCTCCCATCCAAGTACTAACCAGGCCCGACCCTGCTTAGCTTCCGAGATCGGGCGTGTTCAGGGTGGTATGGCCGTAAGCAACAGCAGCAGCGGCCGGTAGGCCTTATATAGATGACAGTGGCCCTGCTGTGGAGTGTGTTTATTCCTTTACTCTACTTAGGCTGGGCTGCTAAAGGTTAGAGGTGACATTTTTCAGCAGTGACATTTTGTTAGTTAGTGCTGCATTCATAAACATGACGATTGCTCATTCAGTCAGTCTGCCAAATGAAAAAAGCTTACAGCACCTGGTATTCCCAGGCGGTCTCCCATCCAAGTTCTAACCAGGCCCGACCCTGCTTAGCTTCCGAGATCTGACGAGATCGGGCGTGTTCAGGGTGGTATGGCCGTAAGCAACAGCAGCAGCGGCCGGTAGGCCTTATATAGATGACAGTGGCCCTGCTGTGGAGTGTGTTTATTCCTTTACTCTACTTAGGCTGGGCTGCTAAAGGTTAGAGGTGACATTTTTCAGCAGTGACATTTTGTTAGTTAGTGCTGCATTCATAAACATGACGATTGCTCATTCAGTCAGTCTGCCAAATGAAAAAAGCTTACAGCACCTGGTATTCCCAGGCGGTCTCCCATCCAAGTACTAACCAGGCCCGACCCTGCTTAGCTTCCGAGATCTGACGAGATCGGGCGTGTTCAGGGTGGTATGGCCGTAAGCAACAGCAGCAGCGGCCGGTAGGCCTTATATAGATGACAGTGGCCCTGCTGTGGAGTGTGTTTATTCCTTTACTCTACTTAGGCTGGGCTGCTAAAGGTTAGAGGTGACATTTTTCAGCAGTGACATTTTGTTAGTTAGTGCTGCATTCATAAACATGACGATTGCTCATTCAGTCAGTCTGCCAAATGAAAAAAGCTTACAGCACCTGGTATTCCCAGGCGGTCTCCCATCCAAGTACTAACCAGGCCCGACCCTGCTTAGCTTCCGAGATCGGACGAGATCGGGCGTGTTCAGGGTGGTATGGCCGTAAGCAACAGCAGCAGCGGCCGGTAGGCCTTATATAGATGACAGTGGCCCTGCTGTGGAGTGTGTTTATTCCTTTACTCTACTTAGGCTGGGCTGCTAAAGGTTAGAGGTGACATTTTTCAGCAGTGACATTTTGTTAGTTAGTGCTGCATTCATAAACATGACGATTGCTCATTCAGTCAGTCTGCCAAATGAAAAAAGCTTACAGCACCTGGTATTCCCAGGCGGTCTCCCATCCAAGTACTAACCAGGCCCGACCCTGCTTAGCTTCCGAGATCGGACGAGATCGGGCGTGTTCAGGGTGGTATGGCCGTAAGCAACAGCAGCAGCGGCCGGTAGGCCTTATATAGATGACAGTGGCCCTGCTGTGGAGTGTGTTTATTCCTTTACTCTACTTAGGCTGGGCTGCTAAAGGTTAGAGGTGACATTTTTCAGCAGTGACATTTTGTTAGTTAGTGCTGCATTCATAAACATGACGATTGCTCATTCAGTCAGTCTGCCAAATGAAAAAAGCTTACAGCACCTGGTATTCCCAGGCGGTCTCCCATCCAAGTACTAACCAGGCCCGACCCTGCTTAGCTTCCGAGATCTGACGAGATCGGGCGTGTTCAGGGTGGTATGGCCGTAAGCAACAGCAGCAGCGGCCGGTAGGCCTTATATAGATGACAGTGGCCCTGCTGTGGAGTGTGTTTATTCCTTTACTCTACTTAGGCTGGGCTGCTAAAGGTTAGAGGTGACATTTTTCAGCAGTGACATTTTGTTAGTTAGTGCTGCATTCATAAACATGACGATTGCTCATTCAGTCAGTCTGCCAAATGAAAAAAGCTTACAGCACCTGGTATTCCCAGGCGGTCTCCCATCCAAGTACTAACCAGGCCCGACCCTGCTTAGCTTCCGAGATCGGACGAGATCGGGCGTGTTCAGGGTGGTATGGCCGTAAGCAACAGCAGCAGCGGCCGGTAGGCCTTATATAGATGACAGTGGCCCTGCTGTGGAGTGTGTTTATTCCTTTACTCTACTTAGGCTGGGCTGCTAAAGGTTAGAGGTGACATTTTTCAGCAGTGACATTTTGTTAGTTAGTGCTGCATTCATAAACATGACGATTGCTCATTCAGTCAGTCTGCCAAATGAAAAAAGCTTACAGCACCTGGTATTCCCAGGCGGTCTCCCATCCAAGTACTAACCAGGCCCGACCCTGCTTAGCTTCCGAGATCGGACGAGATCGGGCGTGTTCAGGGTGGTATGGCCGTAAGCAACAGCAGCAGCGGCCGGTAGGCCTTATATAGATGACAGTGGCCCTGCTGTGGAGTGTGTTTATTCCTTTACTCTACTTAGGCTGGGCTGCTAAAGGTTAGAGGTGACATTTTTCAGCAGTGACATTTTGTTAGTTAGTGCTGCATTCATAAACATGACGATTGCTCATTCAGTCAGTCTGCCAAATGAAAAAAGCTTACAGCACCTGGTATTCCCAGGCGGTCTCCCATCCAAGTACTAACCAGGCCCGACCCTGCTTAGCTTCCGAGATCTGACGAGATCGGGCGTGTTCAGGGTGGTATGGCCGTAAGCAACAGCAGCAGCGGCCGGTAGGCCTTATATAGATGACAGTGGCCCTGCTGTGGAGTGTGTTTATTCCGTTACTCTACTTAGGCTGGGCTGCTAAAGGTTAGAGGTGACATTTTTCAGCAGTGACATTTTGTTAGTTAGTGCTGCATTCATAAACATGACGATTGCTCATTCAGTCAGTCTGCCAAATGAAAAAAGCTTACAGCACCTGGTATTCCCAGGCGGTCTCCCATCCAAGTACTAACCAGGCCCGACCCTGCTTAGCTTCCGAGATCTGACGAGATCGGGCGTGTTCAGGGTGGTATGGCCGTAAGCAACAGCAGCAGCGGCCGGTAGGCCTTATATAGATGACAGTGGCCCTGCTGTGGAGTGTGTTTATTCCTTTACTCTACTTAGGCTGGGCTGCTAAAGGTTAGAGGTGACATTTTTCAGCAGTGACATTTTGTTAGTTAGTGCTGCATTCATAAACATGACGATTGCTCATTCAGTCAGTCTGCCAAATGAAAAAAGCTTACAGCACCTGGTATTCCCAGGCGGTCTCCCATCCAAGTACTAACCAGGCCCGACCCTGCATAGCTTCCGAGATCGGACGAGATCGGGCGTGTTCAGGGTGGTATGGCCGTAAGCAACAGCAGCAGCGGCCGGTAGGCGTTATATAGATGACAGTGGCCCTGCTGTGGAGTGTGTTTATTCCTTTACTCTACTTAGGCTGGGCTGCTAAAGGTTAGAGGTGACAATTTTCAGCAGTGACATTTTGTTAGTTAGTGCTGCATTCATAAACATGACGATTGCTCATTCAGTCAGTCTGCCAAATGAAAAAAGCTTACAGCACCTGGTATTCCCAGGCGGTCTCCCATCCAAGTACTAACCAGGCCCGACCCTGCTTAGCTTCCGAGATCGGACGAGATCGGGCGTGTTCAGGGTGGTATGGCCGTAAGCAACAGCAGCAGCGGCCGGTAGGCCTTATATAGATGACAGTGGCCCTGCTGTGGAGTGTGTTTATTCCTTTACTCTACTTAGGCTGGGCTGCTAAAGGTTAGAGGTGACATTTTTCAGCAGTGACATTTTGTTAGTTAGTGCTGCATTCATAAACATGACGATTGCTCATTCAGTCAGTCTGCCAAATGAAAAAAGCTTACAGCACCTGGTATTCCCAGGCGGTCTCCCATCCAAGTACTAACCAGGCCCGACCCTGCTTAGCTTCCGAGATCGGGCGTGTTCAGGGTGGTATGGCCGTAAGCAACAGCAGCAGCAGCCGGTAGGCCTTATATAGATGACAGTGGCCCTGCTGTGGAGTGTGTTTATTCCTTTACTCTACTTAGGCTGGGCTGCTAAAGGTTAGAGGTGACATTTTTCAGCAGTGACATTTTGTTAGTTAGTGCTGCATTCATAAACATGACGATTGCTCATTCAGTCAGTCTGCCAAATGAAAAAAGCTTACAGCACCTGGTATTACCAGGCGGTCTCCCATCCAAGTACTAACCAGGCCCGACCCTGCTTAGCTTCCGAGATCTGACGAGATCGGGCGTGTTCAGGGTGGTATGGCCGTAAGCAACAGCAGCAGCGGCCGGTAGGCCTTATATAGATGACAGTGGCCCTGCTGTGGAGTGTGTTTATTCCGTTACTCTACTTAGGCTGGGCTGCTAAAGGTTAGAGGTGACATTTTTCAGCAGTGACATTTTGTTAGTTAGTGCTGCATTCATAAACATGACGATTGCTCATTCAGTCAGTCTGCCAAATGAAAAAAGCTTACAGCACCTGGTATTCCCAGGCGGTCTCCCATCCAAGTACTAACCAGGCCCGACCCTGCTTAGCTTCCGAGATCTGACGAGATCGGGCGTGTTCAGGGTGGTATGGCCGTAAGCAACAGCAGCAGCGGCCGGTAGGCCTTATATAGATGACAGTGGCCCTGCTGTGGAGTGTGTTTATTCCTTTACTCTACTTAGGCTGGGCTGCTAAAGGTTAGAGGTGACATTTTTCAGCAGTGACATTTTGTTAGTTAGTGCTGCATTCATAAACATGACGATTGCTCATTCAGTCAGTCTGCCAAATGAAAAAAGCTTACAGCACCTGGTATTCCCAGGCGGTCTCCCATCCAAGTACTAACCAGGCCCGACCCTGCTTAGCTTCCGAGATCGGACGAGATCGGGCGTGTTCAGGGTGGTATGGCCGTAAGCAACAGCAGCAGCGGCCGGTAGGCCTTATATAGATGACAGTGGCCCTGCTGTGGAGTGTGTTTATTCCTTTACTCTACTTAGGCTGGGCTGCTAAAGGTTAGAGGTGACATTTTTCAGCAGTGACATTTTGTTAGTTAGTGCTGCATTCATAAACATGACGATTGCTCATTCAGTCAGTCTGCCAAATGAAAAAAGCTTACAGCACCTGGTATTCCCAGGCGGTCTCCCATCCAAGTACTAACCAGGCCCGACCCTGCTTAGCTTCCGAGATCGGACGAGATCGGGCGTGTTCAGGGTGGTATGGCCGTAAGCAACAGCAGCAGCGGCCGGTAGGCCTTATATAGATGACAGTGGCCCTGCTGTGGAGTGTGTTTATTCCTTTACTCTACTTAGGCTGGGCTGCTAAAGGTTAGAGGTGACATTTTTCAGCAGTGACATTTTGTTAGTTAGTGCTGCATTCATAAACATGACGATTGCTCATTCAGTCAGTCTGCCAAATGAAAAAAGCTTACAGCACCTGGTATTCCCAGGCGGTCTCCCATCCAAGTACTAACCAGGCCCGACCCTGCTTAGCTTCCGAGATCGGACGAGATCGGGCGTGTTCAGGGTGGTATGGCCGTAAGCAACAGCAGCAGCGGCCGGTAGGCCTTATATAGATGACAGTGGCCCTGCTGTGGAGTGTGTTTATTCCTTTACTCTACTTAGGCTGGGCTGCTAAAGGTTAGAGGTGACATTTTTCAGCAGTGACATTTTGTTAGTTAGTGCTGCATTCATAAACATGACGATTGCTCATTCAGTCAGTCTGCCAAATGAAAAAAGCTTACAGCACCTGGTATTCCCAGGCGGTCTCCCATCCAAGTACTAACCAGGCCCGACCCTGCTTAGCTTCCGAGATCTGACGAGATCGGGCGTGTTCAGGGTGGTATGGCCGTAAGCAACAGCAGCAGCGGCCGGTAGGCCTTATATAGATGACAGTGGCCCTGCTGTGGAGTGTGTTTATTCCTTTACTCTACTTAGGCTGGGCTGCTAAAGGTTAGAGGTGACATTTTTCAGCAGTGACATTTTGTTAGTTAGTGCTGCATTCATAAACATGACGATTGCTCATTCAGTCAGTCTGCCAAATGAAAAAAGCTTACAGCACCTGGTATTCCCAGGCGGTCTCCCATCCAAGTACTAACCAGGCCCGACCCTGCTTAGCTTCCGAGATCGGACGAGATCGGGCGTGTTCAGGGTGGTATGGCCGTAAGCAACAGCAGCAGCGGCCGGTAGGCCTTATATAGATGACAGTGGCCCTGCTGTGGAGTGTGTTTATTCCTTTACTCTACTTAGGCTGGGCTGCTAAAGGTTAGAGGTGACATTTTTCAGCAGTGACATTTTGTTAGTTAGTGCTGCATTCATAAACATGACGATTGCTCATTCAGTCAGTCTGCCAAATGAAAAAAGCTTACAGCACCTGGTATTCCCAGGCGGTCTCCCATCCAAGTACTAACCAGGCCCGACCCTGCTTAGCTTCCGAGATCGGACGAGATCGGGCGTGTTCAGGGTGGTATGGCCGTAAGCAACAGCAGCAGCGGCCGGTAGGCGTTATATAGATGACAGTGGCCCTGCTGTGGAGTGTGTTTATTCCTTTACTCTACTTAGGCTGGGCTGCTAAAGGTTAGAGGTGACAATTTTCAGCAGTGACATTTTGTTAGTTAGTGCTGCATTCATAAACATGACGATTGCTCATTCAGTCAGTCTGCCAAATGAAAAAAGCTTACAGCACCTGGTATTCCCAGGCGGTCTCCCATCCAAGTACTAACCAGGCCCGACCCTGCTTAGCTTCCGAGATCGGACGAGATCGGGCGTGTTCAGGGTGGTATGGCCGTAAGCAACAGCAGCAGCGGCCGGTAGGCCTTATATAGATGACAGTGGCCCTGCTGTGGAGTGTGTTTATTCCTTTACTCTACTTAGGCTGGGCTGCTAAAGGTTAGAGGTGACATTTTTCAGCAGTGACATTTTGTTAGTTAGTGCTGCATTCATAAACATGACGATTGCTCATTCAGTCAGTCTGCCAAATGAAAAAAGCTTACAGCACCTGGTATTCCCAGGCGGTCTCCCATCCAAGTACTAACCAGGCCCGACCCTGCTTAGCTTCCGAGATCGGGCGTGTTCAGGGTGGTATGGCCGTAAGC
>NC_139956.1:48439566-48462066 GCF_963454915.1 Gymnoscopelus microlampas
GTGGCCCTGCTGTGGAGTGTGTTTATTCCTTTACTCTACTTAGGCTGGGCTGCTAAAGGTTAGAGGTGACATTTTTCAGCAGTGACATTTTGTTAGTTAGTGCTGCATTCATAAACATGACGATTGCTCATTCAGTCAGTCTGCCAAATGAAAAAAGCTTACAGCACCTGGTATTCCCAGGCGGTCTCCCATCCAAGTACTAACCAGGCCCGACCCTGCTTAGCTTCCGAGATCGGACGAGATCGGGCGTGTTCAGGGTGGTATGGCCGTAAGCAACAGCAGCAGCGGCCGGTAGGCCTTATATAGATGACAGTGGCCCTGCTGTGGAGTGTGTTTATTCCTTTACTCTACTTAGGCTGGGCTGCTAAAGATTAGAGGTGAAATTTTTCAGCAGTGACATTTTGTTAGTTAGTGCTGCATTCATAAACATGACGATTGCTCATTCAGTCAGTCTGCCAAATGAAAAAAGCTTACAGCACCTGGTATTCCCAGGCGGTCTCCCATCCAAGTACTAACCAGGCCCGACCCTGCTTAGCTTCCGAGATCGGGCGTGTTCAGGGTGGTATGGCCGTAAGCAACAGCAGCAGCGGCCGGTAGGCCTTATATAGATGACAGTGGCCCTGCTGTGGAGTGTGTTTATTCCTTTACTCTACTTAGGCTGGGCTGCTAAAGGTTAGAGGTGACATTTTTCAGCAGTGACATTTTGTTAGTTAGTGCTGCATTCATAAACATGACGATTGCTCATTCAGTCAGTCTGCCAAATGAAAAAAGCTTACAGCACCTGGTATTCCCAGGCGGTCTCCCATCCAAGTACTAACCAGGCCCGACCCTGCTTAGCTTCCGAGATCGGACGAGATCGGGCGTGTTCAGGGTGGTATGGCCGTAAGCAACAGCAGCAGCGGCCGGTAGGCCTTATATAGATGACAGTGGCCCTGCTGTGGAGTGTGTTTATTCCTTTACTCTACTTAGGCTGGGCTGCTAAAGGTTAGAGGTGACATTTTTCAGCAGTGACATTTTGTTAGTTAGTGCTGCATTCATAAACATGACGATTGCTCATTCAGTCAGTCTGCCAAATGAAAAAAGCTTACAGCACCTGGTATTCCCAGGCGGTCTCCCATCCAAGTACTAACCAGGCCCGACCCTGCTTAGCTTCCGAGATCGGACGAGATCGGGCGTGTTCAGGGTGGTATGGCCGTAAGCAACAGCAGCAGCGGCCGGTAGGCCTTATATAGATGACAGTGGCCCTGCTGTGGAGTGTGTTTATTCCTTTACTCTACTTAGGCTGGGCTGCTAAAGGTTAGAGGTGACATTTTTCAGCAGTGACATTTTGTTAGTTAGTGCTGCATTCATAAACATGACGATTGCTCATTCAGTCAGTCTGCCAAATGAAAAAAGCTTACAGCACCTGGTATTCCCAGGCGGTCTCCCATCCAAGTACTAACCAGGCCCGACCCTGCTTAGCTTCCGAGATCGGACGAGATCGGGCGTGTTCAGGGTGGTATGGCCGTAAGCAACAGCAGCAGCGGCCGGTAGGCCTTATATAGATGACAGTGGCCCTGCTGTGGAGTGTGTTTATTCCTTTACTCTACTTAGGCTGGGCTGCTAAAGGTTAGAGGTGACATTTTTCAGCAGTGACATTTTGTTAGTTAGTGCTGCATTCATAAACATGACGATTGCTCATTCAGTCAGTCTGCCAAATGAAAAAAGCTTACAGCACCTGGTATTCCCAGGCGGTCTCCCATCCAAGTACTAACCAGGCCCGACCCTGCTTAGCTTCCGAGATCGGACGAGATCGGGCGTGTTCAGGGTGGTATGGCCGTAAGCAACAGCAGCAGCGGCCGGTAGGCCTTATATAGATGACAGTGGCCCTGCTGTGGAGTGTGTTTATTCCTTTACTCTACTTAGGCTGGGCTGCTAAAGATTAGAGGTGACATTTTTCAGCAGTGACATTTTGTTAGTTAGTGCTGCATTCATAAACATGACGATTGCTCATTCAGTCAGTCTGCCAAATGAAAAAAGCTTACAGCACCTGGTATTCCCAGGCGGTCTCCCATCCAAGTACTAACCAGGCCCGACCCTGCTTAGCTTCCGAGATCTGACGAGATCGGGCGTGTTCAGGGTGGTATGGCCGTAAGCAACAGCAGCAGCGGCCGGTAGGCCTTATATAGATGACAGTGGCCCTGCTGTGGAGTGTGTTTATTCCGTTACTCTACTTAGGCTGGGCTGCTAAAGGTTAGAGGTGACATTTTTCAGCAGTGACATTTTGTTAGTTAGTGCTGCATTCATAAACATGACGATTGCTCATTCAGTCAGTCTGCCAAATGAAAAAAGCTTACAGCACCTAGTATTCCCAGGCGGTCTCCCATCCAAGTACTAACCAGGCCCGACCCTGCTTAGCTTCCGAGATCTGACGAGATCGGGCGTGTTCAGGGTGGTATGGCCGTAAGCAACAGCAGCAGCGGCCGGTAGGCCTTATATAGATGACAGTGGCCCTGCTGTGGAGTGTGTTTATTCCTTTACTCTACTTAGGCTGGGCTGCTAAAGGTTAGAGGTGACATTTTTCAGCAGTGACATTTTGTTAGTTAGTGCTGCATTCATAAACATGACGATTGCTCATTCAGTCAGTCTGCCAAATGAAAAAAGCTTACAGCACCTGGTATTCCCAGGCGGTCTCCCATCCAAGTACTAACCAGGCCCGACCCTGCTTAGCTTCCGAGATCGGACGAGATCGGGCGTGTTCAGGGTGGTATGGCCGTAAGCAACAGCAGCAGCGGCCGGTAGGCCTTATATAGATGACAGTGGCCCTGCTGTGGAGTGTGTTTATTCCTTTACTCTACTTAGGCTGGGCTGCTAAAGGTTAGAGGTGACATTTTTCAGCAGTGACATTTTGTTAGTTAGTGCTGCATTCATAAACATGACGATTGCTCATTCAGTCAGTCTGCCAAATGAAAAAAGCTTACAGCACCTGGTATTCCCAGGCGGTCTCCCATCCAAGTACTAACCAGGCCCGACCCTGCTTAGCTTCCGAGATCGGACGAGATCGGGCGTGTTCAGGGTGGTATGGCCGTAAGCAACAGCAGCAGCGGCCGGTAGGCCTTATATAGATGACAGTGGCCCTGCTGTGGAGTGTGTTTATTCCTTTACTCTACTTAGGCTGGGCTGCTAAAGATTAGAGGTGACATTTTTCAGCAGTGACATTTTGTTAGTTAGTGCTGCATTCATAAACATGACGATTGCTCATTCAGTCAGTCTGCCAAATGAAAAAAGCTTACAGCACCTGGTATTCCCAGGCGGTCTCCCATCCAAGTACTAACCAGGCCCGACCCTGCTTAGCTTCCGAGATCGGACGAGATCAGGCGTGTTCAGGGTGGTATGGCCGTAAGCAACAGCAGCAGCGGCCGGTAGGCCTTATATAGATGACAGTGGCCCTGCTGTGGAGTGTGTTTATTCCTTTACTCTACTTAGGCTGGGCTGCTAAAGGTTAGAGGTGACATTTTTCAGCAGTGACATTTTGTTAGTTAGTGCTGCATTCATAAACATGACGATTGCTCATTCAGTCAGTCTGCCAAATGAAAAAAGCTTACAGCACCTGGTACTCCCAGGCGGTCTCCCATCCAAGTACTAACCAGGCCCGACCCTGCTTAGCTTCCGAGATCGGGCGTGTTCAGGGTGGTATGGCCGTAAGCAACAGCAGCAGCGGCCGGTAGGCCTTATATAGATGACAGTGGCCCTGCTGTGGAGTGTGTTTATTCCTTTACTCTACTTAGGCTGGGCTGCTAAAGGTTAGAGGTGACATTTTTCAGCAGTGACATTTTGTTAGTTAGTGCTGCATTCATAAACATGACGATTGCTCATTCAGTCAGTCTGCCAAATGAAAAAAGCTTACAGCACCTGGTATTCCCAGGCGGTCTCCCATCCAAGTACTAACCAGGCCCGACCCTGCTTAGCTTCCGAGATCGGACGAGATCGGGCGTGTTCAGGGTGGTATGGCCGTAAGCAACAGCAGCAGCGGCCGGTAGGCCTTATATAGATGACAGTGGCCCTGCTGTGGAGTGTGTTTATTCCTTTACTCTACTTAGGCTGGGCTGCTAAAGGTTAGAGGTGACATTTTTCAGCAGTGACATTTTGTTAGTTAGTGCTGCATTCATAAACATGACGATTGCTCATTCAGTCAGTCTGCCAAATGAAAAAAGCTTACAGCACCTGGTATTCCCAGGCGGTCTCCCATCCAAGTACTAACCAGGCCCGACCCTGCTTAGCTTCCGAGATCGGACGAGATCGGGCGTGTTCAGGGTGGTATGGCCGTAAGCAACAGCAGTAGCGGCCGGTAGGCATTATATAGATGACAGTGGCCCTGCTGTGGAGTGTGTTTATTCCTTTACTCTACTTAGGCTGGGCTGCTAAAGGTTAGAGGTGACATTTTTCAGCAGTGACATTTTGTTAGTTAGTGCTGCATTCATAAACATGACGATTGCTCATTCAGTCAGTCTGCCAAATGAAAAAAGCTTACAGCACCTGGTATTCCCAGGCGGTCTCCCATCCAAGTACTAACCAGGCCCGACCCTGCTTAGCTTCCGAGATCGGACGAGATCGGGCGTGTTCAGGGTGGTATGGCCGTAAGCAACAGCAGCAGCGGCCGGTAGGCCTTATATAGATGACAGTGGCCCTGCTGTGGAGTGTGTTTATTCCTTTACTCTACTTAGGCTGGGCTGCTAAAGGTTAGAGGTGACATTTTTCAGCAGTGACATTTTGTTAGTTAGTGCTGCATTCATAAACATGACGATTGCTCATTCAGTCAGTCTGCCAAATGAAAAAAGCTTACAGCACCTGGTATTCCCAGGCGGTCTCCCATCCAAGTACTAACCAGGCCCGACCCTGCTTAGCTTCCGAGATCGGGCGTGTTCAGGGTGGTATGGCCCTAAGCAACAGCAGCAGCGGCCGGTAGGCCTTATATAGATGACAGTGGCCCTGCTGTGGAGTGTGTTTATTCCTTTACTCTACTTAGGCTGGGCTGCTAAAGGTTAGAGGTGACATTTTTCAGCAGTGACATTTTGTTAGTTAGTGCTGCATTCATAAACATGACGATTGCTCATTCAGTCAGTCTGCCAAATGAAAAAAGCTTACAGCACCTGGTATTCCCAGGCGGTCTCCCATCCAAGTACTAACCAGGCCCGACCCTGCTTAGCTTCCGAGATCTGACGAGATCGGGCGTGTTCAGGGTGGTATGGCCGTAAGCAACAGCAGCAGCGGCCGGTAGGCCTTATATAGATGACAGTGGCCCTGCTGTGGAGTGTGTTTATTCCTTTACTCTACTTAGGCTGGGCTGCTAAAGGTTAGAGGTGACATTTTTCAGCAGTGACATTTTGTTAGTTAGTGCTGCATTCATAAACATGACGATTGCTCATTCAGTCAGTCTGCCAAATGAAAAAAGCTTACAGCACCTGGTATTCCCAGGCGGTCTCCCATCCAAGTACTAACCAGGCCCGACCCTGCTTAGCTTCCGAGATCGGACGAGATCGGGCGTGTTCAGGGTGGTATGGCCGTAAGCAACAGCAGCAGCGGCCGGTAGGCATTATATAGATGACAGTGGCCCTGCTGTGGAGTGTGTTTATTCCTTTACTCTACTTAGGCTGGGCTGCTAAAGGTTAGAGGTGACATTTTTCAGCAGTGACATTTTGTTAGTTAGTGCTGCATTCATAAACATGACGATTGCTCATTCAGTCAGTCTGCCAAATGAAAAAAGCTTACAGCACCTGGTATTCCCAGGCGGTCTCCTATCCAAGTACTAACCAGGCCCGACCCTGCTTAGCTTCCGAGATCGGACGAGATCGGGCGTGTTCAGGGTGGTATGGCCGTAAGCAACAGCAGTAGCGGCCGGTAGGCCTTATATAGATGAGAGTGGCCTTGCTGTGGAGTGTGTCTATTCCTTTACTCTACTTAGGCTGGGCTGCTAAAGGTTAGAGGTGACATTTTTCAGCAGTGACATTTTGTTAGTTAGTGCTGCATTCATAAACATGACGATTGCTCATTCAGTCAGTCTGCCAAATGAAAAAAGCTTACAGCACCTGGTATTCCCAGGCGGTCTCCCATCCAAGTACTAACCAGGCCCGACCCTGCTTAGCTTCCGAGATCGGACGAGATCGGGCGTGTTCAGGGTGGTATGGCCGTAAGCAACAGCATCAGCTGCCGGTAGGCCTTATATAGATGACAGTGGCCCTGCTGTGGAGTGTGTTTATTCCTTTACTCTACTTAGGCTGGGCTGCTAAAGGTTAGAGGTGACATTTTTCAGCAGTGACATTTTGTTAGTTAGTGCTGCATTCATAAACATGACGATTGCTCATTCAGTCAGTCTGCTAAATGAAAAAAGCTTACAGCACCTGGTATTCCCAGGCGGTCTCCCATCCAAGTACTAACCAGGCCCGACCCTGCTTAGCTTCCGAGATCGGACGAGATCGGGCGTGTTCAGGGTGGTATGGCCGTAAGCAACAGCAACAGCTGCCGGTAGGCAATATATAGATGACAGTGGCCCTGCTGTGGAGTGTGTTTATTCCTTTACTCTACTTAGGCTGGGCTGCTAAAGGTTAGAGGTGACATTTTTCAGCAGTGACATTTTGTTAGTTAGTGCTGCATTCATAAACATGACGATTGCTCATTCAGTCAGTCTGCCAAATGAAAAAAGCTTACAGCACCTGGTATTCCCAGGCGGTCTCCCATCCAAGTACTAACCAGGCCCGACCCTGCTTAGCTTCCGAGATCGGACGAGATCGGGCGTGTTCAGGGTGGTATGGCCGTAAGCAACAGCAGCAGCGGCCGGTAGGCGTTATATAGATGACAGTGGCCCTGCTGTGGAGTGTGTTTATTCCTTTACTCTACTTAGGCTGGGCTGCTAAAGGTTAGAGGTGACATTTTTCAGCAGTGACATTTTGTTAGTTAGTGCTGCATTCATAAACATGACGATTGCTC
Organism: Gymnoscopelus microlampas; assembly: GCF_963454915.1. Lineage (NCBI taxonomy): Eukaryota > Metazoa > Chordata > Actinopteri > Myctophiformes > Myctophidae > Gymnoscopelus > Gymnoscopelus microlampas. Next base: position 48,446,530 of record NC_139956.1, read on the forward strand.
ATTCAGTCAGTCTGCCAAATGAAAAAAGCTTACAGCACCTGGTATTCCCAGGCGGTCTCCCATCCAAGTACTAACTAGGCCCGACCCTGCTTAGCTTCCGAGATCGGACGAGATCGGGCGTGTTCAGGGTGGTATGGCCGTAAGCAACAGCAGCAGCGGCCGGTAGGCCTTATATAGATGACAGTGGCCCTGCTGTGGAGTGTGTTTATTCCTTTACTCTACTTAGGCTGGGCTGCTAAAGGTTAGAGGTGACATTTTTCAGCAGTGACATTTTGTTAGTTAGTGCTGCATTCATAAACATGACGATTGCTCATTCAGTCAGTCTGCCAAATGAAAAAAGCTTACAGCACCTGGTATTCCCAGGCGGTCTCCCATCCAAGTACTAACCAGACCCGACCCTGCTTAGCTTCCGAGATCGGACGAGATCGGGCGTGTTCAGGGTGGTATGGCCGTAAGCAACAGCAGCAGCGGCCGGTAGGCCTTATATAGATGACAGTGGCCCTGCTGTGGAGTGTGTTTATTCCTTTACTCTACTTAGGCTGGGCTGCTAAAGGTTAGAGGTGACATTTTTCAGCAGTGACATTTTGTTAGTTAGTGCTGCATTCATAAACATGACGATTGCTCATTCAGTCAGTCTGCCAAATGAAAAAAGCTTACAGCACCTGGTATTCCCAGGCGGTCTCCCATCCAAGTACTAACCAGGCCCGACCCTGCTTAGCTTCCGAGATCGGACGAGATCGGGCGTGTTCTGGGTGGTATGGCCGTAAGCAACAGCAGCAGCGGCCGGTAGGCCTTATATAGATGACAGTGGCCCTGCTGTGGAGTGTGTTTATTCCTTTACTCTACTTAGGCTGGGCTGCTAAAGGTTAGAGGTGACATTTTTCAGCAGTGACATTTTGTTAGTTAGTGCTGCATTCATAAACATGACGATTGCTCATTCAGTCAGTCTGCCAAATGAAAAAAGCTTACAGCACCTGGTATTCCCAGGCGGTCTCCCATCCAAGTACTAACCAGGCCCGACCCTGCTTAGCTTCCGAGATCGGACGAGATCGGGCGTGTTCAGGGTGGTATGGCCGTAAGCAACAGCAACAGCGGCCGGTAGGCCTTATATAGATGACAGTGGCCCTGCTGTGGAGTGTGTTTATTCCTTTACTCTACTTAGGCTGGGCTGCTAAAGGTTAGAGGTGACATTTTTCAGCAGTGACATTTTGTTAGTTAGTGCTGCATTCATAAACATGACGATTGCTCATTCAGTCAGTCTGCCAAATGAAAAAAGCTTACAGCACCTGGTATTCCCAGGCGGTCTCCCATCCAAGTACTAACCAGGCCCGACCCTGCATAGCTTCCGAGATCGGACGAGATCGGGCGTGTTCAGGGTGGTATGGCCGTAAGCAACAGCAGCAGCGGCCGGTAGGCCTTATATAGATGACAGTGGCCCTGCTGTGGAGTGTGTTTATTCCTTTACTCTACTTAGGCTGGGCTGCTAAAGGTTAGAGGTGACATTTTTCAGCAGTGACATTTTGTTAGTTAGTGCTGCATTCATAAACATGACGATTGCTCATTCAGTCAGTCTGCCAAATGAAAAAGGCTTACAGCACCTAGTATTCCCAGGCGGTCTCCCATCCAAGTACTAACCAGGCCCGACCCTGCTTAGCTTCCGAGATCGGACGAGATCGGGCGTGTTCAGGGTGGTATGGCCGTAAGCATCAGCAGCAGCGGCCGGTAGTCCTTATATAGATGACAGTGAACCTGCTGTGGAGTGTGTTTATTCCTTTACTCTACATAGGCTGGGCTGCTAAAGGTTAGAGGTGACATTTTTCAGCAGTGACATTTTGTTAGTTAGTGCTGCATTCATAAACATGACGATTGCTCATTCAGTCAGTCTGCCAAATGAAAAAAGCTTACAGCACCTGGTATTCCCAGGCGGTCTCCCATCCAAGTACTAACCAGGCCCGACCCTGCTTAGCTTCCGAGATCGGACGAGATCGGGCGAGATCGGGCGTGTTCAGGGTGGTATGGCCGTAAGCAACAGCAGCAGCGGCCGGTAGGCCTTATATAGATGACAGTGGCCCTGCTGTGGAGTGTGTTTATTCCTTTACTCTACTTAGGCTGGGCTGCTAAAGGTTAGAGGTGACATTTTTCAGCAGTGACATTTTGTTAGTTAGTGCTGCATTCATAAACATGACGATTGCTCATTCAGTCAGTCTGCCAAATGAAAAAAGCTTACAGCACCTGGTATTCCCAGGCGGTCTCCCATCCAAGTACTAACCAGGCCCGACCCTGCTTAGCTTCCGAGATCGGACGAGATCGGGCGTGTTCAGGGTGGTATGGCCGTAAGCAACAGCAGTAGCGGCCGGTAGGCATTATATAGATGAGAGTGGCCTTGCTGTGGAGTGTGTCTATTCCTTTACTCTACTTAGGCTGGGCTGCTAAAGGTTAGAGGTGACATTTTTCAGCAGTAACATTTTGTTAGTTAGTGCTGCATTCATAAACATGACGATTGCTCATTCAGTCAGTCTGCCAAATGAAAAAAGCTTACAGCACCTGGTATTCCCAGGCGGTCTCCTATCCAAGTACTAACCAGGCCCGACCCTGCTTAGCTTCCGAGATCGGACGAGATCGGGCGTGTTCAGGGTGGTATGGCCGTAAGCAACAGCAGTAGCGGCCGGTAGGCCTTATATAGATGAGAGTGGCCTTGCTGTGGAGTGTGTCTATTCCTTTACTCTACTTAGGCTGGGCTGCTAAAGGTTAGAGGTGACATTTTTCAGCAGTGACATTTTGTTAGTTAGTGCTGCATTCATAAACATGACGATTGCTCATTCAGTCAGTCTGCCAAATGAAAAAAGCTTACAGCACCTGGTATTCCCAGGCGGTCTCCCATCCAAGTACTAACCAGGCCCGACCCTGCTTAGCTTCCGAGATCGGACGAGATCGGGCGTGTTCAGGGTGGTATGGCCGTAAGCAACAGAATCAGCTGCCGGTAGGCCTTATATAGATGACAGTGGCCCTGCTGTGGAGTGTGTTTATTCCTTTACTCTACTTAGGCTGGGCTGCTAAAGGTTAGAGGTGACATTTTTCAGCAGTGACATTTTGTTAGTTAGTGCTGCATTCATAAACATGACGATTGCTCATTCAGTCAGTCTGCTAAATGAAAAAAGCTTACAGCACCTGGTATTCCCAGGCGGTCTCCCATCCAAGTACTAACCAGGCCCGACCCTGCTTAGCTTCCGAGATCGGACGAGATCGGGCGTGTTCAGGGTGGTATGGCCGTAAGCAACAGCAACAGCTGCCGGTAGGCAATATATAGATGACAGTGGCCCTGCTGTGGAGTGTGTTTATTCCTTTACTCTACTTAGGCTGGGCTGCTAAAGGTTAGAGGTGACATTTTTCAGCAGTGACATTTTGTTAGTTAGTGCTGCATTCATAAACATGACGATTGCTCATTCAGTCAGTCTGCCAAATGAAAAAAGCTTACAGCACCTGGTATTCCCAGGCGGTCTCCCATCCAAGTACTAACCAGGCCCGACCCTGCTTAGCTTCCGAGATCGGACGAGATCGGGCGTGTTCAGGGTGGTATGGCCGTAAGCAACAGCAGCAGCGGCCGGTAGGCCTTATATAGATGACAGTGGCCCTGCTGTGGAGTGTGTTTATTCCTTTACTCTACTTAGGCTGGGCTGCTAAAGGTTAGAGGTGACATTTTTCAGCAGTGACATTTTGTTAGTTAGTGCTGCATTCATAAACATGACGATTGCTCATTCAGTCAGTCTGCCAAATGAAAAAAGCTTACAGCACCTGGTATTCCCAGGCGGTCTCCCATCCAAGTACTAACCAGGCCCGACCCTGCTTAGCTTCCGAGATCGGACGAGATCGGGCGTGTTCAGGGTGGTATGGCCGTAAGCAACAGCAGCAGCGGCCGGTAGGCCTTATATAGATGACAGTGGCCCTGCTGTGGAGTGTGTTTATTCCTTTACTCTACTTAGGCTGGGCTGCTAAAGGTTAGAGGTGACATTTTTCAGCAGTGACATTTTGTTAGTTAGTGCTGCATTCATAAACATGACGATTGCTCATTCAGTCAGTCTGCCAAATGAAAAAAGCTTACAGCACCTGGTATTCCCAGGCGGTCTCCCATCCAAGTACTAACCAGGCCCGACCCTGCTTAGCTTCCGAGATCGGACGAGATCGGGCGTGTTCAGGGTGGTATGGCCGTAAGCAACAGCAGCAGCGGCCGGTAGGCCTTATATAGATGACAGTGGCCCTGCTGTGGAGTGTGTTTATTCCTTTACTCTACTTAGGCTGGGCTGCTAAAGGTTAGAGGTGACATTTTTCAGCAGTGACATTTTGTTAGTTAGTGCTGCATTCATAAACATGACGATTGCTCATTCAGTCAGTCTGCCAAATGAAAAAAGCTTACAGCACCTGGTATTCCCAGGCGGTCTCCCATCCAAGTACTAACCAGGCCCGACCCTGCTTAGCTTCCGAGATCGGACGTGTTCAGGGTGGTATGGCCGTAAGCAACAGCAACAGCGGCCGGTAGGCCTTATATAGATGACAGTGGCCCTGCTGTGGAGTGTGTTTATTCCTTTACTCTACTTAGGCTGGGCTGCTAAAGGTTAGAGGTGACATTTTTCAGCAGTGACATTTTGTTAGTTAGTGCTGCATTCATAAACATGACGATTGCTCATTCAGTCAGTCTGCCAAATGAAAAAAGCTTACAGCACCTGGTATTCCCAGGCGGTCTCCCATCCAAGTACTAACCAGGCCCGACCCTGCTTAGCTTCCGAGATCGGACGAGATCGGGCGTGTTCAGGGTGGTATGGCCGTAAGCAACAGCAGCAGCGGCCGGTAGGCCTTATATAGATGACAGTGGCCCTGCTGTGGAGTGTGTTTATTCCTTTACTCTACTTAGGCTGGGCTGCTAAAGGTTAGAGGTGACATTTTTCAGCAGTGACATTTTGTTAGTTAGTGCTGCATTCATAAACATGACGATTGCTCATTCAGTCAGTCTGCCAAATGAAAAAGGCTTACAGCACCTAGTATTCCCAGGCGGTCTCCCATCCAAGTACTAACCAGGCCCGACCCTGCTTAGCTTCCGAGATCGGACGAGATCGGGCGTGTTCAGGGTGGTATGGCCGTAAGCAACAGCAGCAGCGGCCGGTAGGCCTTATATAGATGACAGTGGCCCTGCTGTGGAGTGTGTTTATTCCTTTACTCTACTTAGGCTGGGCTGCTAAAGGTTAGAGGTGACATTTTTCAGCAGTGACATTTTGTTAGTTAGTGCTGCATTCATAAACATGACGATTGCTCATTCAGTCAGTCTGCCAAATGAAAAAAGCTTACAGCACCTGGTATTCCCAGGCGGTCTCCCATCCAAGTACTAACCAGGCCCGACCCTGCTTAGCTTCCGAGATCGGACGAGATCGGGCGAGATCGGGCGTGTTCAGGGTGGTATGGCCGTAAGCAACAGCAGCAGCGGCCGGTAGGCCTTATATAGATGACAGTGGCCCTGCTGTGGAGTGTGTTTATTCCTTTACTCTACTTAGGCTGGGCTGCTAAAGGTTAGAGGTGACATTTTTCAGCAGTGACATTTTGTTAGTTAGTGCTGCATTCATAAACATGACGATTGCTCATTCAGTCAGTCTGCCAAATGAAAAAAGCTTACAGCACCTGGTATTCCCAGGCGGTCTCCCATCCAAGTACTAAACAGGCCCGACCCTGCTTAGCTTCCGAGATCGGACGAGATCGGGCGTGTTCAGGGTGGTATGGCCGTAAGCAACAGCAGTAGCGGCCGGTAGGCATTATATAGATGAGAGTGGCCGTGCTGTGGAGTGTGTCTATTCCTTTACTCTACTTAGGCTGGGCTGCTAAAGGTTAGAGGTGACATTTTTCAGCAGTGACATTTTGTTAGTTAGTGCTGCATTCATAAACATGACGATTGCTCATTCAGTCAGTCTGCCAAATGAAAAAAGCTTACAGCACCTGGTATTCCCAGGCGGTCTCCTATCCAAGTACTAACCAGGCCCGACCCTGCTTAGCTTCCGAGATCGGACGAGATCGGGCGTGTTCAGGGTGGTATGGCCGTAAGCAACAGCAGTAGCGGCCGGTAGGCCTTATATAGATGAGAGTGGCCTTGCTGTGGAGTGTGTCTATTCCTTTACTCTACTTAGGCTGGGCTGCTAAAGGTTAGAGGTGACATTTTTCAGCAGTGACATTTTGTTAGTTAGTGCTGCATTCATAAACATGACGATTGCTCATTCAGTCAGTCTGCCAAATGAAAAAAGCTTACAGCACCTGGTATTCCCAGGCGGTCTCCCATCCAAGTACTAACCAGGCCCGACCCTGCTTAGCTTCCGAGATCGGACGAGATCGGGCGTGTTCAGGGTGGTATGGCCGTAAGCAACAGCATCAGCTGCCGGTAGGCATTATATAGATGACAGTGGCCCTGCTGTGGAGTGTGTTTATTCCTTTACTCTACATAGGCTGGGCTGCTAAAGGTTAGAGGTGACATTTTTCAGCAGTGACATTTTGTTAGTTAGTGCTGCATTCATAAACATGACGATTGCTCATTCAGTCAGTCTGCTAAATGAAAAAAGCTTACAGCACCTGGTATTCCCAGGCGGTCTCCCATCCAAGTACTAACCAGGCCCGACCCTGCTTAGCTTCCGAGATCGGACGAGATCGGGCGTGTTCAGGGTGGTATGGCCGTAAGCAACAGCAACAGCTGCCGGTAGGCAATATATAGATGACAGTGGCCCTGCTGTGGAGTGTGTTTATTCCTTTACTCTACTTAGGCTGGGCTGCTAAAGGTTAGAGGTGACATTTTTCAGCAGTGACATTTTGTTAGTTAGTGCTGCATTCATAAACATGACGATTGCTCATTCAGTCAGTCTGCCAAATGAAAAAAGCTTACAGCACCTGGTATTCCCAGGCGGTCTCCCATCCAAGTACTAACCAGGCCCGACCCTGCTTAGCTTCCGAGATCGGACGAGATCGGGCGTGTTCAGGGTGGTATGGCCGTAAGCAACAGCAGCAGCGGCCGGTAGGCCTTATATAGATGACAGTGGCCCTGCTGTGGAGTGTGTTTATTCCTTTACTCTACTTAGGCTGGGCTGCTAAAGGTTAGAGGTGACATTTTTCAGCAGTGACATTTTGTTAGTTAGTGCTGCATTCATAAACATGACGATTGCTCATTCAGTCAGTCTGCCAAATGAAAAAAGCTTACAGCACCTGGTATTCCCAGGCGGTCTCCCATCCAAGTACTAACTAGGCCCGACCCTGCTTAGCTTCCGAGATCGGACGAGATCGGGCGTGTTCAGGGTGGTATGGCCGTAAGCAACAGCAGCAGCGGCCGGTAGGCCTTATATAGATGACAGTGGCCCTGCTGTGGAGTGTGTTTATTCCTTTACTCTACTTAGGCTGGGCTGCTAAAGGTTAGAGGTGACATTTTTCAGCAGTGACATTTTGTTAGTTAGTGCTGCATTCATAAACATGACGATTGCTCATTCAGTCAGTCTGCCAAATGAAAAAAGCTTACAGCACCTGGTATTCCCAGGCGGTCTCCCATCCAAGTACTAACCAGACCCGACCCTGCTTAGCTTCCGAGATCGGACGAGATCGGGCGTGTTCAGGGTGGTATGGCCGTAAGCAACAGCAGCAGCGGCCGGTAGGCCTTATATAGATGACAGTGGCCCTGCTGTGGAGTGTGTTTATTCCTTTACTCTACTTAGGCTGGGCTGCTAAAGGTTAGAGGTGACATTTTTCAGCAGTGACATTTTGTTAGTTAGTGCTGCATTCATAAACATGACGATTGCTCATTCAGTCAGTCTGCCAAATGAAAAAAGCTTACAGCACCTGGTATTCCCAGGCGGTCTCCCATCCAAGTACTAACCAGGCCCGACCCTGCTTAGCTTCCGAGATCGGACGAGATCGGGCGTGTTCAGGGTGGTATGGCCGTAAGCAACAGCAGCAGCGGCCGGTAGGCCTTATATAGATGACAGTGGCCCTGCTGTGGAGTGTGTTTATTCCTTTACTCTACTTAGGCTGGGCTGCTAAAGGTTAGAGGTGACATTTTTCAGCAGTGACATTTTGTTAGTTAGTGCTGCATTCATAAACATGACGATTGCTCATTCAGTCAGTCTGCCAAATGAAAAAAGCTTACAGCACCTGGTATTCCCAGGCGGTCTCCTATCCAAGTACTAACCAGGCCCGACCCTGCTTAGCTTCCGAGATCGGACGAGATCGGGCGTGTTCAGGGTGGTATGGCCGTAAGCAAGAGCAGTAGCGGCCGGTAGGCCTTATATAGATGAGAGTGGCCTTGCTGTGGAGTGTGTCTATTCCTTTACTCTACTTAGGCTGGGCTGCTAAAGGTTAGAGGTGACATTTTTCAGCAGTGACATTTTGTTAGTTAGTGCTGCATTCATAAACATGACGATTGCTCATTCAGTCAGTCTGCCAAATGAAAAAAGCTTACAGCACCTGGTATTCCCAGGCGGTCTCCCATCCAAGTACTAACCAGGCCCGACCCTGCTTAGCTTCCGAGATCGGACGAGATCGGGCGTGTTCAGGGTGGTATGGCCGTAAGCAACAGCATCAGCTGCCGGTAGGCTTTATATAGATGACAGTGGCCCTGCTGTGGAGTGTGTTTATTCCTTTACTCTACTTAGGCTGGGCTGCTAAAGGTTAGAGGTGACATTTTTCAGCAGTGACATTTTGTTAGTTAGTGCTGCATTCATAAACATGACGATTGCTCATTCAGTCAGTCTGCTAAATGAAAAAAGCTTACAGCACCTGGTATTCCCAGGCGGTCTCCCATCCAAGTACTAACCAGGCCCGACCCTGCTTAGCTTCCGAGATCGGACGAGATCGGGCGTGTTCAGGGTGGTATGGCCGTAAGCAACAGCAGCAGCGGCCGGTAGGCCTTATATAGATGACAGTGGCCCTGCTGTGGAGTGTGTTTATTCCTTTACTCTACTTAGGCTGGGCTGCTAAAGGTTAGAGGTGACATTTTTCAGCAGTGACATTTTGTTAGTTAGTGCTGCATTCATAAACATGACGATTGCTCATTCAGTCAGTCTGCCAAATGAAAAAAGCTTACAGCACCTGGTATTCCCAGGCGGTCTCCCATCCAAGTACTAACCAGGCCCGACCCTGCTTAGCTTCCGAGATCGGACGAGATCGGGCGTGTTCAGGGTGGTATGGCCGTAAGCAACAGCAGCAGCGGCCGGTAGGCCTTATATAGATGACAGTGGCCCTGCTGTGGAGTGTGTTTATTCCTTTACTCTACTTAGGCTGGGCTGCTAAAGGTTAGAGGTGACATTTTTCAGCAGTGACATTTTGTTAGTTAGTGCTGCATTCATAAACATGACGATTGCTCATTCAGTCAGTCTGCCAAATGAAAAAAGCTTACAGCACCTGGTATTCCCAGGCGGTCTCCCATCCAAGTACTAACCAGGCCCGACCCTGCTTAGCTTCCGAGATCGGACGAGATCGGGCGTGTTCAGGGTGGTATGGCCGTAAGCAACAGCAGCAGCGGCCGGTAGGCCTTATATAGATGACAGTGGCCCTGCTGTGGAGTGTGTTTATTCCTTTACTCTACTTAGGCTGGGCTGCTAAAGGTTAGAGGTGACATTTTTCAGCAGTGACATTTTGTTAGTTAGTGCTGCATTCATAAACATGACGATTGCTCATTCAGTCAGTCTGCCAAATGAAAAAAGCTTACAGCACCTGGTATTCCCAGGCGGTCTCCCATCCAAGTACTAACCAGGCCCGACCCTGCTTAGCTTCCGAGATCGGACGAGATCGGGCGTGTTCAGGGTGGTATGGCCGTAAGCAACAGCAACAGCGGCCGGTAGGCCTTATATAGATGACAGTGGCCCTGCTGTGGAGTGTGTTTATTCCTTTACTCTACTTAGGCTGGGCTGCTAAAGGTTAGAGGTGACATTTTTCAGCAGTGACATTTTGTTAGTTAGTGCTGCATTCATAAACATGACGATTGCTCATTCAGTCAGTCTGCCAAATGAAAAAAGCTTACAGCACCTGGTATTCCCAGGCGGTCTCCCATCCAAGTACTAACCAGGCCCGACCCTGCTTAGCTTCCGAGATCGGACGAGATCGGGCGTGTTCAGGGTGGAATGGCCGTAAGCAACAGCAGCAGCGGCCGGTAGGCCTTATATAGATGACAGTGGCCCTGCTGTGGAGTGTGTTTATTCCTTTACTCTACTTAGGCTGGGCTGCTAAAGGTTAGAGGTGACATTTTTCAGCAGTGACATTTTGTTAGTTAGTGCTGCATTCATAAACATGACGATTGCTCATTCAGTCAGTCTGCCAAATGAAAAAGGCTTACAGCACCTAGTATTCCCAGGCGGTCTCCCATCCAAGTACTAACCAGGCCCGACCCTGCTTAGCTTCCGAGATCGGACGAGATCGGGCGTGTTCAGGGTGGTATGGCCGTAAGCAACAGCAGCAGCGGCCGGTAGGCCTTATATAGATGACAGTGAACCTGCTGTGGAGTGTGTTTATTCCTTTACTCTACTTAGGCTGGGCTGCTAAAGGTTAGAGGTGACATTTTTCAGCAGTGACATTTTGTTAGTTAGTGCTGCATTCATAAACATGACGATTGCTCATTCAGTCAGTCTGCCAAATGAAAAAAGCTTACAGCACCTGGTATTCCCAGGCGGTCTCCCATCCAAGTACTAACCAGGCCCGACCCTGCTTAGCTTCCGAGATCGGACGAGATCGGGCGAGATCGGGCGTGTTCAGGGTGGTATGGCAGTAAGCAACAGCAGCAGCGGCCGGTAGGCCTTATATAGATGACAGTGGCCCTGCTGTGGAGTGTGTTTATTCCTTTACTCTACTTAGGCTGGGCTGCTAAAGATTAGAGGTGACATTTTTCAGCAGTGACATTTTGTTAGTTAGTGCTGCATTCATAAACATGACGATTGCTCATTCAGTCAGTCTGCCAAATGAAAAAGGCTTACAGCACCTAGTATTCCCAGGCGGTCTCCCATCCAAGTACTAACCAGGCCCGACCCTGCTTAGCTTCCGAGATCGGACGAGATCGGGCGTGTTCAGGGTGGTATGGCCGTAAGCAACAGCAGCAGCGGCCGGTAGGCCTTATATAGATGACAGTGAACCTGCTGTGGAGTGTGTTTATTCCTTTACTCTACTTAGGCTGGGCTGCTAAAGGTTAGAGGTGACATTTTTCAGCAGTGACATTTTGTTAGTTAGTGCTGCATTCATAAACATGACGATTGCTCATTCAGTCAGTCTGCCAAATGAAAAAAGCTTACAGCACCTGGTATTCCCAGGCGGTCTCCCATCCAAGTACTAACCAGGCCCGACCCTGCTTAGCTTCCGAGATCGGACGAGATCGGGCGAGATCGGGCGTGTTCAGGGTGGTATGGCCGTAAGCAACAGCAGCAGCGGCCGGTAGGCCTTATATAGATGACAGTGGCCCTGCTGTGGAGTGTGTTTATTCCTTTACTCTACTTAGGCTGGGCTGCTAAAGGTTAGAGGTGACATTTTTCAGCAGTGACATTTTGTTAGTTAGTGCTGCATTCATAAACATGACGATTGCTCATTCAGTCAGTCTGCCAAATGAAAAAAGCTTACAGCACCTGGTATTCCCAGGCGGTCTCCCATCCAAGTACTAACCAGGCCCGACCCTGCTTAGCTTCCGAGATCGGACGAGATCGGGCGTGTTCAGGGTGGTATGGCCGTAAGCAACAGCAGTAGCGGCCGGTAGGCATTATATAGATGAGAGTGGCCTTGCTGTGGAGTGTGTCTATTCCTTTACTCTACTTAGGCTGGGCTGCTAAAGGTTAGAGGTGACATTTTTCAGCAGTGACATTTTGTTAGTTAGTGCTGCATTCATAAACATGACGATTGCTCATTCAGTCAGTCTGCCAAATGAAAAAAGCTTACAGCACCTGGTATTCCCAGGCGGTCTCCCATCCAAGTACTAACCAGGCCTGACCCTGCTTAGCTTCCGAGATCGGACGAGATCGGGCGTGTTCAGGGTGGTATGGCCGTAAGCAACAGCAGTAGCGGCCGGTAGGCTTTATATAGATGAGAGTGGCCTTGCTGTGGAGTGTGTCTATTCCTTTACTCTACTTAGGCTGGGCTGCTAAAGGTTAGAGGTGACATTTTTCAGCAGTGACATTTTGTTAGTTAGTGCTGCATTCATAAACATGACGATTGCTCATTCAGTCAGTCTGCCAAATGAAAAAAGCTTACAGCACCTGGTATTGCCAGGCGGTCTCCCATCCAAGTACTAACCAGGCCCGACCCTGCTTAGCTTCCGAGATCGGACGAGATCGGGCGAGTTCAGGGTGGTATGGCCGTAAGCAACAGCATCAGCTGCCGGTAGGCCTTATATAGATGACAGTGGCCCTGCTGTGGAGTGTGTTTATTCCTTTACTCTACTTAGGCTGGGCTGCTAAAGGTTAGAGGTGACATTTTTCAGCAGTGACATTTTGTTAGTTAGTGCTGCATTCATAAACATGACGATTGCTCATTCAGTCAGTCTGCTAAATGAAAAAAGCTTACAGCACCTGGTATTCCCAGGCGGTCTCCCATCCAAGTACTAACCAGGCCCGACCCTGCTTAGCTTCCGAGATCGGACGAGATCGGGCGTGTTCAGGGTGGTATGGCCGTAAGCAACAGCAGCAGCTGCCGGTAGGCCTTATATAGATGACAGTGGCCCTGCTGTGGAGTGTGTTTATTCCTTTACTCTACTTAGGCTGGGCTGCTAAAGGTTAGAGGTGACATTTTTCAGCAGTGACATTTTGTTAGTTAGTGCTGCATTCATAAACATGACGATTGCTCATTCAGTCAGTCTGCTAAATGAAAAAAGCTTACAGCACCTGGTATTCCCAGGCGGTCTCCCATCCAAGTACTAACCAGGCCCGACCCTGCTTAGCTTCCGAGATCGGACGAGATCGGGCGTGTTCAGGGTGGTATGGCCGTAAGCAACAGCAGCAGCTGCCGGTAGGCATTATATAGATGACAGTGGCCCTGCTGTGGAGTGTGTTTATTCCTTTACTCTACTTAGGTTGGGCTGCTAAAGGTTAGAGGTGACATTTTTCAGCAGTGACATTTTGTTAGTTAGTGCTGCATTCATAAACATGACGATTGCTCATTCAGTCAGTCTTCCAAATGAAAAAAGCTTACAGCACCTGGTATTCCCAGGCGGTCTCCCATCCAAGTACTAACCAGGCCCGACCCTGCTTAGCTTCCGAGATCGGACGAGATCGGGCGTGTTCAGGGTGGTATGGCCGTAAGGAACAGCAGCAGCGGCCGGTAGGCCTTATATAGATGACAGTGGCCCTGCTGTGGAGTGTGTTTATTCCTTTACTCTACTTAGGCTGGGCTGCTAAAGGTTAGAGGTGACATTTTTCAGCAGTGACATTTTGTTAGTTAGTGCTGCATTCATAAACATGACGATTGCTCATTCAGTCAGTCTGCCAAATGAAAAAAGCTTACAGCACCTGGTATTCCCAGGCGGTCTCCCATCCAAGTACTAACCAGGCCCGACCCTGCTTAGCTTCCGAGATCGGACGAGATCGGGCGTGTTCAGGGTGGTATGGCCGTAAGCAACAGCAGCAGCGGCCGGTAGGCCTTATATAGATGACAGTGGCCCTGCTGTGGAGTGTGTTTATTCCTTTACTCTACTTAGGCTGGGCTGCTAAAGGTTACAAGTGACATTTTTCAGCAGTGACATTTTGTTAGTTAGTGCTGCATTCATAAACATGACGATTGCTCATTCAGTCAGTCTGCCAAATGAAAAAAGCTTACAGCACCTGGTATTCCCAGGCGGTCTCCCATCCAAGTACTAACCAGGCCCGACCCTGCTTAGCTTCCGAGATCGGACGAGATCGGGCGTGTTCAGGGTGGTATGGCCGTAAGCAACAGCAGCAGCGGCCGGTAGGCCCTATATAGATGACAGTGGCCCTGCTGTGGAGTGTGTTTATTCCTTTACTCTACTTAGGCTGGGCTGCTAAAGGTTAGAGGTGACATTTTTCAGCAGTGACATTTTGTTAGTTAGTGCTGCATTCATAAACATGACGATTGCTCATTCAGTCAGTCTGCCAAATGAAAAAGACTTACAGCACCTAGTATTCCCAGGCGGTCTCCCATCCAAGTACTAACCAGGCCCGACCCTGCTTAGCTTCCGAGATCGGACGAGATCGGGCGTGTTCAGGGTGGTATGGCCGTAAGCAACAGCAGCAGCGGCCGGTAGGCCTTATATAGATGACAGTGGCCCTGCTGTGGAGTGTGTTTATTCCTTTACTCTACTTAGGCTGGGCTGCTAAAGGTTAGAGGTGACATTTTTCAGCAGTGACATTTTGTTAGTTAGTGCTGCATTCATAAACATGACGATTGCTCATTCAGTCAGTCTGCCAAATGAAAAAAGCTTACAGCACCTGGTATTCCCAGGCGGTCTCCCATCCAAGTACTAACCAGGCCCGACCCTGCTTAGCTTCCGAGATCGGACGAGATCGGGCGAGATCGGGCGTGTTCAGGGTGGTATGGCCGTAAGCAACAGCAGCAGCGGCCGGTAGGCCTTATATAGATGACAGTGGCCCTGCTGTGGAGTGTGTTTATTCCTTTACTCTACTTAGGCTGGGCTGCTAAAGGTTAGAGGTGACATTTTTCAGCAGTGACATTTTGTTAGTTAGTGCTGCATTCATAAACATGACGATTGCTCATTCAGTCAGTCTGCCAAATGAAAAAAGCTTACAGCACCTGGTATTCCCAGGCTGTCTCCCATCCAAGTACTAACCAGGCCCGACCCTGCTTAGCTTCCGAGATCGGACGAGATCGGGCGTGTTCAGGGTGGTATGGCCGTAAGCAACAGCAGTAGCGGCCGGTAGGCATTATATAGATGAGAGTGGCCTTGCTGTGGAGTGTGTCTATTCCTTTACTCTACTTAGGCTGGGCTGCTAAAGGTTAGAGGTGACATTTTTCAGCAGTGACATTTTGTTAGTTAGTGCTGCATTCATAAACATGACGATTGCTCATTCAGTCAGTCTGCCAAATGAAAAAAGCTTACAGCACCTGGTATTCCCAGGCGGTCTCCCATCCAAGTACTAACCAGGCCTGACCCTGCTTAGCTTCCGAGATCGGACGAGATCGGGCGTGTTCAGGGTGGTATGGCCGTAAGCAACAGCAGTAGCGGCCGGTAGGCCTTATATAGATGAGAGTGGCCTTGCTGTGGAGTGTGTCTATTCCTTTACTCTACTTAGGCTGGGCTGCTAAAGGTTAGAGGTGACATTTTTCAGCAGTGACATTTTGTTAGTTAGTGCTGCATTCATAAACATGACGATTGCTCATTCAGTCAGTCTGCCAAATGAAAAAAGCTTACAGCACCTGGTATTGCCAGGCGGTCTCCCATCCAAGTACTAACCAGGCCCGACCCTGCTTAGCTTCCGAGATCGGACGAGATCGGGCGTGTTCAGGGTGGTATGGCCGTAAGCAACAGCATCAGCTGCCGGTAGGCTTTATATAGATGACAGTGGCCCTGCTGTGGAGTGTGTTTAT